>NC_091750.1:39124588-39134588 GCF_043380555.1 Nothobranchius furzeri | reverse complement strand
TGTTGGTTTAGCAAGTTCATCTATCAGTATACTCACACATAAGAAGATTAATGTTGAGGTTTTAACATTCACTAAAAAACATTTCCACTTCACACTGAGAGTCAACCTCTCTGATGACCTGAGGGAAGGCGTGATTTCTGAGGTATTTTGGTAACGCCTTTTAAACATGTCAAAGTCTGATTTGTCTAAGTTTATAAACAAAGTTCATAAAAACAGGAATTACTTCCTGATCAAGTCAGTTCTTCCGCTACGTCCTGGTCTGGTCAACCGGTGAGCAAGCATTTGGAACCAACCTCTCTTCTGACCTCAAGGTCAAAGCCTCTCTGCAGCGCTTGCGAGTGATTTCAGACACAACGGCTCTTCTAAGAGCCACCCAACAGCCGTAGACACTCCAGCTTCCTGCCGTCAGCTGAAGATAACCCAGACTAGATGGGCACTAGATGAGCCTACGGGCTCCGATACCAGAGGTCCACGCCATTGGAAGTGTCCATCTTGACCACTTGACCCCCTGGATCGCTTGGGGATCTTCACTCAAGGGTGCGTAGACTCGGCACGATTGCGTCGGGATGGTTTTGTAAACAAATCTCTAGCTTATGAGACCGTACAGCCAAACTGATTTTACCATCCAGACTCCACAAACCCTATCGGATGCTTAAAGGGGCATTATGGAAGTTTGACAGCCAAAACATGTATAGAAATAATAAATGTCTTCTTCATACATTCTCCTGCAATGCCCTGGTCCTGTAGAATGAGCCCAGGCATTTTTACTGTGATTGCCTGTTTTTCTGTGAAATCACAGAAAAAGAGAGATGCTCGGGTCGAGCAGGCTGCTTCATGCTCGTTCACGCTCAGGCATCGCCCTCCGAACCGTTCTTTGAACGTTGTTTCAGCTGTCATCAACAATATAAATGTTACAGATACAGAAGACATCACTTGTGCTTTAGCTTGCCTAGTAAGGGCTTACGTGCAGAAGACCTGGGTTCGATTCTGGGTGTGAACATAGTTTATTTAGAGTTTCTTTTTTACATTAATGGTATTTTTTTTACAGTAAGATGCCCAAATTTTTATTTGAGACTCGCCGAACGGCATTGAATTCACAGATAAAAAAGATGTGGGTTCAACTTTCATTTTG
Organism: Nothobranchius furzeri; assembly: GCF_043380555.1. Taxonomy (NCBI): domain Eukaryota; kingdom Metazoa; phylum Chordata; class Actinopteri; order Cyprinodontiformes; family Nothobranchiidae; genus Nothobranchius; species Nothobranchius furzeri. The sequence continues at coordinate 39,133,456 of NC_091750.1, read as the reverse complement.
GAACAATTTTTCAAGCAAGGGAAGGGAATGATCTGAGCATGCAGGAGGACTGACCCATCATAAACCTTTGTCGGCTGTGCTGAAGAGAAAGGTACAGAACCACATTATTTAATTAATTAGCTGCACGTTCTCCTGTCCTCTGTCCTCCAGGCCACACACACAAACAAACACACACACACACACACACACACACACACACACACACACAAGGGACTGTCTCAGCTGTTATTTTCGTTAAGGAGTGTGCACGTACAACATGCGCGCCTCGTGCACGAGCCTCCTATTGAAGCTGCCGTTACGCTTTTGGCCTGAGGGGGGGCGATCGCGAGCATAAAAATTCAAAACTCCGTAAAGTCCCTGCTTTTGCTAAAACATCTAGCTCACATTCCATCATCATCTGTTATCTGCACAACCATCATCTCATTCATACTCTGTCATGTGCATCATTTAGTTTAGGAAAATAGAATTAAAATCGTTGTATAACTATAATCTGGACTCAGTCTGGATTCATGTGAAGTGTGTGGTCCCTGAATAAGTCAAATAAACTAAAGTCTTCTGATTAAACAATCAAGACCAGTCAGGTTGATATTTCATATTTATATGGAATTATCACATCTTATTGATCATTTAATGTACATGCAGCTGCTCATTAACGCCGAGTTCTGCGCCTGGCTCAAGGTCTTCTCCCAGGGTTCTAACCCCAACCCTAATCCTAATCCTAACCTCCTCAGACCTCTCGAGGTTCCCCAAAGCAGAAAACCGCCTCAGCAGGTAGCTGCTGCAGGATGAAGAGGCTGGTCCTCCGAGCAGAGACCATCTAACATCTCAGGGCAGCGGTTGCAGACTGTGTGTAATAAATGATGAATTATTAAGCTGCTGTAGTTTTCTTCAGCGATGAGGCAGAAGGAGGCCACGTACCAACATGGGGTAAGGTCCTCTACCCGCTGCACATCACACTGCTGTTCCACTCCTCGTGGATTGTGGCTGATTACTCAGTTTGACTGTCAAACACTTTGTGATTTTCATCTTAGACGAGTGCTTTTCCTTTAATTAAGACCAAACTAGAATTAGAAAACAAATCTAAGGCTCTGATTTCATAACAACCATAGTTTGATTTGACCTGGACGACATCATCTCCACAGCAGGATGCTGCTTTCTAATATGCAGACACAGACCTTCAGTGTAATTGTCTCTGCTCGTCTCAGCGCTTCGCCGTTGCTCACCGGGGAATCAACTGTAGACATGCTCCTTTTACAGAGCTAGGGCATGCTTCTGTGTCTCTGCAGGAGCATAATTAGCCTCATCTTCCTCACTTCTCCTTCCTACAGCCTCCATCCTGCCTGTGGCACTGCTTGTAAATGATCTCTCCTCCGTGCGACTGGGTTCCTCTGCTGGAACGCTCGCATGCGTAACCAAGAGTTCAGCGTTTGTTCTGGAAGAGAGTCACGTGCCAGCATGCCCCAGTTGTCTCAACTTCTCAAAGTGGTTCTGGAGGACAACCAACGACTCTAAGGTTCAAACTCCCAGGAAGTTAAAGGAGACAGATGTTTGCTTTTTTACTCTCGAACAAGAATAACTACAATATCGTCTGAGAGTTGTTGGAACCGACAGCTCGGCCTTTAAAACACGACAGGGTTAGTGGTAGAGACCCTCGAGAGGGCGAGGCTCTGACACTCACGGGAGGAGGAGAAGAACTTCAGAACGGCTTCAGGTCCTTCAGCCAACCAGAGCTTCACACACAGCTTCTATCCTGGAGCTCAGTGAAGTCAATCTCAGCACAGCCAACAGGCTCAGTCGTAGCATCCAAGTTCAGAAAACCTTATAGAAACGATAAAATGACCCGCGCTTGTGTAGCGCCTTCCAGAGTCAGAGGACTCAAAGCGCTTTACTGCTGTATTATTCATCCATTCACACATTCACACACCGGTGGGGATGAGCTACGATGTAGCCACAGCTGCTCTGGGGCGACCTGACAGAGGCGAGGCTGCAGAGCACAGGCGCCACCACCAGCAGGCAGGTGGGTTAAGTGTCTTGCCCAAGGACACAACAGCAGAATTCTCTGTCTGGAGATGGGATCAAACCTGCAACCTCCTGATTACTGGACAACCCGCACTGCCTCCTGAGCTGATGACCTCCACCCTTCAGAACCTGCTGGACCCGACTGGCTCCTCCAAAACTAAAAGTCTGACGATGTGGGAGCAGCGTGGCGGGAGCAGCTCTTCAAAAGCAGAAATGGTTGTGCTGAAGTCAGACAGCAGGAGGTGCGGACGAAACAGCAACCATCGCCCGCGGGTACGGAGGCAGAGAATGCAGAAAAAGGAAACATACTTTGGTACCCTGCCGTTACGCTTTTGGTCTGAGGGGGCAATCGCGAGCATAAAAATTCAAAAGTCCGAAAAGTCCCTTTAAATTACAAGCAGGGCCAGACCACTGCGACCGGGAGCCCTGGCCTTCCAGATCAGCTCATTCTCCACGGGCGGAGAAAAGCGGGACATTAGCTACATGCCAACGCAGTAAAACAACTCCTACGTCATTGCTCTACCGCGTTTTTCTTGCTAATAACTCATGGAAAAGCTCTGTTAGCTTCGGGTTACCATGTAGCTAACGTTCTGCAGATAACCAGCTGTGGAGTAGTGTCGGCCCAAGATGGGCAAGCAGCCCACTTGGCTAAGCGGCCCACCGGGACAGTGCTAGAATTACAGATAGGCCAGTACACCCCTGTATATATGTGTTTATATATATATATATATATATATATATATATATATATATATATATATAAACCACATTGCTCCTCCTCTATCTGAGATTCAACTATCGATCGGACCCTCCTCTCCAGTACCTTGGAGTAGACCTTTCCAGGGAGGCTGAGGAGTGTGATCCCCCTATAGTTGGAACACACCCTCAGGTCACCCTTCTTAAAGATGGGGACCACCACCTCGGTCTGCCACTCCACAGGAACCGCCCCCGATGACCACACAATGTTGCAGAGACGTGTCAACCACGACAGCCCTGCAACATCCATAGCCTTGAGATACCCAGGATGAATCTCATCTGCCCCCGGGGCTCCGCCGCTGTGTAGTTGTTTGACTACCTCAGCAACTTCTGCCCCCGAGATTGGACAGTCCTTCCCCAGGTCTCCCGGCTCTGGTTCCTCCTCGGAATGTGCGTAGGTGAGATTGAGGAGCTTCTCAAAGTATTCCTTCCACCGTCCGACTATAGCCCCAGTTGACGTCAGCAGCTCCCCATCCCCACTGTTAACAGTGTGAGCGAGTTGCTGCCTTCCTCTCCTGAGACTCCAGACAGTTTACCAGAACCTCTTTGGAGCCGATCGATAGTCTTTCTCCATGGCCTCACCAAACTCCTCCCACGCCCGAGATTTTGCCTCGGCAACTGCCACTGCAGCACCCCGCTTGGCTATCCGGTACCTGTCTGCTGCCTCCGGAGACGCACAGACCAGCCACGCCCTTTTCATGGCTACCTATAAAATAAGTCTTTGAATCACTCTTAGTCTGACCTCTCAGCTGAGAAAGCTACGCCAGGGTAGACTCACCTGGAGCCGAGACCCCGACACAACAGCCTTCAGCCTTCATAGAGATGCACAAACCCAGCCACCGCGTTAAGGTGGTGATTCAGCGGATGGGACTCACTCACTCACTCACTCACTCACTCACTCACTCACTCCAGGGCAGGGCAATACATAAAAAATGTGTTAATGAAATGTCTGACTGTTATCGAGATCATTTTGCCATGTCAATAAATTTTATCATTAAAAAAAAGAAAATATGTGTGATGGTTGGTAACGTTCATGTCCCTTTAAGAAGCTGTACCGCCTTGAGTCACATAAAAATGGCCGTGTTCGAGATGAGCCAGTTCCGCGCAGATTAGATCACCGGTGATCGGCGCGAAGTGCATGCCGGTTAGATTTGTGTCTGAGTTGCTCTTACGCCATGCCTACGTAGGCATCGTGAGATCAAAGCAGCCGCAGATTTTGGAGCAAAATTCTGCAGTTGCTCTCCACCGGCTGCAAAACCTAGGGCATGATGGGAAACGCCTGGCTCTCACCTGATCTAAGATCTGATTGGTTCCCATCTTGATCCAGGTTTAACCGCCTGATATGAAGTGGTCGCTGCATACACAAAAATCTTTGCTCCCGGGATCCCACAGTTTCATTTTAGCCCGTTCACTAGCGCGTTTTATTGCAATGATCCAATGTTTGCTGTGTTCTGGATCTCGGGGAAGTCGGCTCTTCCCTCATCTTGTCCGCGTCTGTTATGGCATCCTGGGGTTTCTAGTTTGGGATTTCTGAAAATAACAATAGCCTAACTGCGGGCAACTGCCTGCCAAGATGGCGCCATTTGACTTGAACTGTTGCATGCCGGGAGAAGTGGCGTCAACTCCCGGAGCTCTATGTAGGCCATGTGAGAAATGTGTTTTGTCGTCTTTTGCCACGTTTCCTATGAGCACACTAAAACTACAGCTGATAACCTTTACTTTTTACAACAGTCATGCCTTCATATGCACATGTCTTCAACATATGATATCCACAAGCATGTGAGGATGTGTTTCAGTTGCAAACAGGCACCAGAATTAAAATAAAAAATTTAACTATGAACTCTAACGCGATATCTTCAGCCGTCGTCACCCGCGAGCTACACATGTAGGGAAATATGTCCGACTTAAATGCCGGCTTTCAGCCACTCCCCCTGCCGCGTCCGTCTGCTCTCGTCTCTTTTCCAGGCGAGGCGCGGCTCAACTAGAACACGGCCATTGACTCAGCGTAATGCATGTGACACATTTTGTTTCTGCGCGTGCCTGTAGCTATCGTCCATGTATCGTTTTCTAGGTGAAATCCTCTTTATAGCGTTATATTGACTTTGGGTGATATCGCCCAGCCCTAACTCACTCACTCACTCACTCACGCATTCACTCGCTCACTCACTCACAGCCAGAGAAGTGTGGGGGGAACCGGAGCACCCGGAGAAAACCCACGCATACATGAGGGAGAAAATGCTAACTTCACATGGAAAGGATTTGAACCGGTGACCTCGCTGTGAAGCTAAACTTTCGACATCGTCTCCAACATGCAGCCCTGTTTTTTTCCTCTGGCTGTGTGTGTTCGGGGGGGTTCAACCAGTCACATGATCTGTTTATGACGTGGTTTTGTGTTTCCGTCGACACGCCGGAGTCATAAACTTTTTAAAGCGTCTCCACATAGAAACGCTCTTCTGGTGTCTGACTGTCTGTGGACGGTCCTCTTTAGGTGGACAGTCGTCATCATGGAGACTTACAGATCCAACCAGTTCTGACTCGTGACAGATTTCAGTCGGAGGACAAATGTCTGTGTCCGTCTGACAATCCTGAGTAGGATCTGTCTCCAGACTCTTCACAGGTGTGTGTGGCTCTGGTGAACTCCCTTCAGAAGCAGCCTGGAGCTCAGAGCAGAGACGGTCTTGGAGCTGCAGTCTCAGGGCTTCAAACTCTTCTTCATGCTGCTCATTAATTCTGAGTTTCTCCAGCTGAAGGTTTGTGATTGCCCCATAGAGTCTGGTCTCTGTGTCCTCCATAGTCTGCAACTTGCTCATGAGGTCTCCGTTCTTCTTCTGCAGATCTCCAATTTCTTTTTCTAAACTCTGATGAACTGAGTCTTTGTCGTGACTCTTCTGTAGTTCTTGCTCTAACTGCAGGCTCTGCTGGTTTAAACGTTCCTGCAGATCTTCACAGAGACTTTCCTTTTTCTGCAGCTCGTTCTCTAAAGTCTGCAGTCTGTTCAGTCTGGTTTCTGCGACATCCTGATAATAATCCAGTCCCTGCTCTAATTCATTAATTTCTATCAGTAACTTCTCCTTACTGATGTCTTTTTTCGGCTGTTTTTTCTCTAACTGGACTCTCAGCTGCTTTTCTTTGTTAAAACATTCCTTCAGTTTTACACAGAGAGAAGATTTCTCCTCCAGCTGTGCAGACACCTCATCCAACTGCTTCTTCATGGAGTGAAAATTCTCCATCTTGGTTTTAAGATCTGTGTTTTCTTTATCTAATTCTCCAATTTGCTTCCTGAAGTGCTGATTGATTAAATCTTTGTAGAAACAGTTCTTCTGTTCGTCTTCTAGCTGGCGCCTGAGGTCGGGCTGGTCCTCTAAACGCTTTTGGAGATCTGCACAGACGCCTTCCTTTATCTGCAGCTGAATTTCTAAAGCCATAATTCTTTTGTGCTGGGTTTCTGGGGTTTCTGCCTCACTTTGATGGAAACCCAGTCTCTCTTCCAGTTTACTGATTTCTTTCTTTAAGTTCTCGTTACTTATGTCTTTCTCCTGAATCTTCTGTCTTTGGTGGGCTCTGATCTGAGATTCCTGTTTTAAACGCTTCTGGAGATCTTCGCATAAATCATCTTTTTCCTTAAGTTGAATATTTAAAGTTCTCACGATTTCTTCATGGGTCTCTCTCTTGCTCTGGTAATAATCCAGTCCTTGTTCCAGTTCATTAATTTCTCTCCTGTAAAAAGCACAATCGGACTCGGCCTTAATTCTGTTTTTCTTCTCGTTCCTCAGAGACTCGTTTGCACGGCTCAGATGCTTCTTGAGTTCACTCACCTGCCTTAAAAGTTTTTCCATGTTTTCATGTTTTTCACAAGCAGCTGATTCCTGCTGGACTTTTCCAGATCCAGGAGTTTTTTCTAGTGGTTTCAAATCATGTTCGGAGCTTTCTTGGCCGTCTCCGTCAGAGTCAAAATGTATTTTCAGATTGTAATCCACTTCTGGATCTTCGAGGCACGTCTCATACCAAGACGGTTTTGTTTCACTAGAGACGTTGTTTCCAGGCATTTCTGGGTCTTTGTGTAAAATATTCTTGTGTTTGAGAGAGAAAGTCAAAAACGCGATGATTCTCACGAGAGCTCTGTCACACGTGTGTTAACAGTGAGCTGTGGAGTCTACTACTGACTGACGAGCCTTTGATGACGTCATATAGAACACACGCAGACGCTGGCAGGGCCCTTTGTGTTGTGCTCCTGATCACCTTTATTCTTCTTCCGTGGACATTAACGCGTGCACCCTCCCAAGTTATACATCAAAACGAGCGGCTCGGCGGGTGGAGATGTACTCTTTGGTTTTCTAAGCAATCCGTTTTACGATGGTGAAAAAATTTGCAAAAAACGTGTGTGCCACTCAAAATTTGCATAATTATCAATTAAATATGCGCATAATTTAATGTTTTCATTTATTCATTTAGTTTTTGACTTTTTTTTAAGGAGGATAAAACCACTTGAGATTAAGCATCTTGTTTACAAGTGAGCAGAGGTGGAAAGTAACGAATTACTTTACTGTAATTGAGTAGCTTTTTTGTGTATTAATACTTTTTAAGTTGTTTTGAAAATCTGTAGTTTTACTAGAGTATGTTTTTTTAAGAAATGTAATTCGCTACATTTGAAATCATATCCGTTACTGATTAAAAATAAATATTAGCTTGATGAATTAAAAATATTGAATGAGTGCCGCATCCAAACCGGTTGGGGGGGGGGGGGGGGGGGGGGGGTACACTAGATAATGAGGACAATTAGACTTTTTTACCGCAGTTTTGCTTAAAAACATCAGTTCAGTCCCTGTGATCCACTCGCTGTTTACCTCCTCTCTCCCACCTCTCCTGTGGGTTGGAACCCGCACCTTAGCGCACCGGTGTGACGTCATCAGAATTCTGCTCGGTTCGGTAACCAGACTCCGCTCCGCACGGAAGTGGCAAAGTAACGTTTAGCGCTCATAACAAGCGGGTTATCAGCGCTTTGCTCATAAAACAGAAGACCTGCAGGCCTCTGTGAGTTTAAACATCCTGGTACTGTTCAGGTGTAAACATTGTGCTCCATCCCTGTTTTTGAACTCAGAAGATGCTTCTTGATGCCGCAGATTTGTGATGATTTAGCTTGTTTCTTTATTTTACTCCAGAATAAGAGATTAAATTATTACAAAAAGAGTTCAATGTAGTTAAATTAGTCATTCACATGATTCTAACATGCTGCAGTGTGTGTGTGTGTGTGTGTGTGTTTGTGTGTGTGTGTGTGTGTGTGTGTGTGTGCGTGCGCGCGCGCACGAGCGTGTTGTGAACCTGCATTATGATTTTGCACTACTTAGATGTAGCCATCCTTACGCTGACAAAAATGTAACTAAGAAACTTTTACTTTTAGTACATTTTATTTATACTTTTTACTTTTACTTGAGTAAAAATTTAGGCAAGTACTTTTACTTGTACTTGAGTAAAAAATTATCAAAGTATTGGTACTTGTTCTTTAGTAGGACATTTTAGTACTCTTTCCACCTCTACTTTAAAGCAGATTACACCCACCACCTGTAGTCTGTATTATGTAGAGATTGTTTAGTTTCATTTTCAGTTTTTTTTTATTTCTATATCGTGGCTCCTATCTTCTTCTAGCAGTGAGACTGGTGGGGTGGCACCCTAGCGCCCCCATGGATGTGTCAGGTTCGTTGGCAGATCTGAAGCGTGACTGAGAGGATCTGTTGCCCAGACGCGGAGTGATGGAAATAACCAGCGTGGTTATCTCCTGAAGGTTTAGTTCGAAGGTTTAGAGGGCTGGTAAGCCTGGAGACTCGGAACAAAGTCTGGTGAGAACGATGACTGAGCAATGAATGAAACGCCGGCACTTCCTTAAGTAGTGTCGGCGTGATGACGTCAGCCGCCACATTGGTGGCAGGAATGATTGGAATGAAGTCAGCAGGAGGAGTTCGTGACAGGATGAGCCGCCACTGTTAGGACGCCTCCCTGGTGAAGTTTTCCAGCCATGTCCAACCAGGAGAAGACCTAAAGGGAGACCCAGGACACGCTGGAGGGACACTCGCCTGGCCAGGGGTTCCCCCAGAAGGC
>NC_091750.1:39117088-39119588 GCF_043380555.1 Nothobranchius furzeri | reverse complement strand
CATGAGCAAATATAGTCAAAATGCAGGATTTATCCACGTTTTTGCTTTAATATAACCCTCCCACTGTCCTAATGGGTGTGACCCCGCCAGGAAAGTGGACCATTGAGCAGGATTGATGGTTTATCCCTTGAGGTCCATGTGGCAGGGGTGAGGTGGTGCTCACTCCTCACCCCTGCCACGTGGACCCAAGGGATAAACCATCAACCCTGCTCAATGGTCCACTTTCCTCGCGGGGTCTCCCATAAACCGACTTTGTTTGGAGTTGAGGGATCAGGGGATTTCCATACGGATGTTTAATGAAATGGTGACTTGGTTTTCCCCCCAGAAGCAGAAGCAGCCCGCCGTACCAGGCCGACTCGGTCGTATCCTGTTGAACCGGTTAACAAACGACAACAAAAGTCACTTGTTGGAATAAAAAGCCTCTGCTGCTGATGTTGGGAAAGGGAAATGCTCTCCTCCCACCAGTCTGCTTACAGTACAAACAAAGACTTACAGCCTATTATTTCATCTGAAGCTCCATTTATCTAATAGCTGATTTATGCGCCGCGCTGCCTGCAGCGTCGTCTGTGCATGCATTAAAATCATTCTGATGCTCTGTGCTTGGGAGTGATAAAAGAAGCTGGTTTCTGATGACCAGCCTCGGGCTTCAGGAGGACGTTCACAGTTTCTGGTTAAGATGACCAGTTTGTGCGTTCTGAAACAAAAACACCGTGACTGTCGGGCTTTGAGACAGCAGGAATGACACGTTTCCCGTTTCTTCTTCCTGCATAGCATTATGACCGGCAGTATTTAGCATTAAATCTAATTATCTCTGGTTGCATCAGATTTTTCTTTGCGTTCCTCTTCATCAAACAGAAGAAATTCATCAGAGAGATGGAAGAAATGTCTTCTTTTGCATAAGAAGACAACATGTCCATTTGCAATCCTGACAGGAAATAAAGACGTGTTTATAGGCTTCATCGTTTAAGTGAGAAAGCAGGCGGCGGCGCTGGGAGCTTAACGACGTTGGACTACCAGAAGCAGAACACGGATCGCTGCCTAAACTCATCAGCCAGCCCCTCCCAGCCCGCGGCGCTGACTACTCATGATTAGAGGTGTTAGCAGCTGCATTAATGCTGCTGATGATCAGGGATGCACGTCTGCTTTATTACTGTGTGCAGAAGTTCTGATTCAACCCCTCAGAGACGTCTGCTTCATTTCAGAACAATAAAAGTTGCATCTGGGGCATTTTTGCAGTTTTCTTCAGGGCATTTTTAACGCACATTCCTTTAATGATGCATGTTTGACAGACGCAGTAAAATCACTGATACCTGGAGCAAAGAGGACTTTCACCTCCCCAGTAAACTACAACAACCAGCATGGACGTAATTTTCACTTTAGAAGTGGGGGGGGGGGGGGGGGACACGGGGGTGGGTGGGTGGGGGGGTGTATCTTTACAGTATGCTCTAATGGGAAACCGGCTTCAACACAAACGGTTGTTTTCCGCTTGGTCCTAGAGCTCAACCAGTGTCAATTTAATATAGCGTAACATTGTTTTTGGATGGTAAAAAGTGCAGGGGTCAAAACATGACTTTGGAGAAAGTGGGGGGGACATGTCCCCCCTGTCCCCCCCCCCCAAAATTACATCCATGACAACCAGACTTCTCTCTGCGGCGCCTCTGAACAGAATTTATTCATGATCCAAACACAACAAACGCCTCGGTTCTCCGTACTGAGGATGACCCGTAGTCCTGCTGCGCTGCAGGGTGACGGTTGCACGGATGGAGAACAGGTTCCTGTTATTACGAGGCTCCGCCTCCAGTAAAAATTATAATAAAGACAAATGAAACTCAGCTAAACTGCCAGAAGTCAGGAGCTTTCCCTACAGTTCAGGCTTTTGTCTCATTAGCAGCGACAGTTTGGCTAAATGGCGTTATCGATGCTAACAAGAGTTCTTCTGCTAGCAGCACGTTGCTGGTGCTCCTTATTCTGGCTCTAGGTATTAATGGCTCTTCTTAAAAAGTGATTTTGCCCAAAATTTTTAACATTCCCAAATGTGTTCCTCCTTTTTGGAAGCAAACGTCCCTTTTTATTGAAACCCAAGTGCCGTAGGATCACGGAGCAAAGATGCAACGATGTTTAAGAGTGCAAAAGAACATTCCTGTTGCAGTTTGAGCGTAAGACTCTGGGACTGCCTTTACGGTTCCAGGATTCCCCTCATCCGCTTTAGCGGACTCACGCGGGTTACTCGTAACGGTTTCAAACGCAGTTTGTGAGCTGAACAAGTGAAAACGCGAAGGACTTTTTCTCCATTAGTCCTGACGTTAACCCACATGGCCACTCAAGCTAAGCTTCCACATGCTAACCCTCCTTATTGGGGATAACCAGCTTAACCTCTTTGAGTGGCGTTTGCTGCCCTGATAGCACTGGACATGTCTCCAGTCCATCACAGGACCCACAGAGACAATCAGTCAAACCTCCACGGTCCAGGGGACCGTTTGGCATCTGAAACTAACCTAAA
>NC_091750.1:39057088-39112088 GCF_043380555.1 Nothobranchius furzeri | reverse complement strand
TATCCTGGATGCAGGCCACCCTGAACCCATAACTGCTGATGTATTTGTCTACAACCCAAAAAAGATCCAGAGCTTTTAACTGGGTCCGTTTGGGCTCAGCCGTTGTTGAACTGGTCTTTTGTCGGGGAGGATCAGCACCGGCTCCCCACGACCCTATGAGGAGGAGAAGAGCAACGACTTGGCTTTCTTTTTGCACGTGTCCGTTTCTAATAAGCCCCAGGAGTCATCTTGTGATTCCAACTCTGAACCTTGCTGCTGGAAATGGATTTATGAACTAGCTCGTGTTTCCACAGGCTGGAAGCTTGCTCTCTCCAGGAGGGTTTTCTAAGAAACGGTAAAGCGGATCTTCGGTCTAAAGTTTCAAGTTCTGAATGGAAACGTTTGTCTCTTCTTCTCAAACACTCAGGTTTCTCTCCTCTGTCTGACTGAGAGCAGCTAGCTTTGATCCTCATCACATGAACATTCGGGGTTTTCACCATTGAACGTCAAGAGTTCAGCAGAGCGTTGAAGGGAGTTGAAAGCAGTTGCTTTTAGCACCCCCTAGTGTCTGTTTGTAGAACCGAACCCAAAAGCTACCTCCTCACTGTGCGTTCGTCTTTTTAACGCCTTCATCTAACAGCTGAAACGTCTCCCAGCCTTCACTAGTGTCTAGAGGAGTGATTCGCCATCAGCTGTGAACCTAAAACTTGCAGCAAATGTGCTGGAAACTGACTGCAGCACCAGGTATGGCAGCTCCATTTTGTCTAAGTCCCAACAGAGCGGTCCGCCACTCTGAAGTTGCAAGTGCAATATTCTGGCCACAGGGCCGATGGGGGCTAGGTGGGCTTTCGGTAACCCTGTAAAGGTTCGTTTAGCACATGCTGGCTCAAGAAATCGATTTCAAAATATGAAAAAGTTGCAAAGTGTAGCTTTAACAAAAAAATAGACTCTTATAGAATCAGACTCTTATTGTGAAGTATTACAGGAAGTTCAGTGAGTTCTGTTGTGTTAGTAAAAAGGCCTAGTGGTATTGTTCGCCCTGGGGCGTGGGAGATCGGGGTTCAAATACCAGTCGGGTCAGACCAAAGACGTCTGGGACCCAGTGCCTCCTGCTGGGGGTTAAACCACCAAAAGGTTACCGAGCACAGCCACCACTGCAGCTCACCACTCCCCACACCAGTGTGTGTGACAGCTATGGGACTTTAGTCGGGTACAATAAACTATAAAAAAGAGGGCCAGCAAATAAACAGATCACCGGTTCGCTTCTAGGTGGTGTGTTGACACACAGCGGTATGCTCCGGAGCAGCAGACCCAGCTTTGCTTCTGCTCAGAGGCACTGGGGTCAGCTTTTATTATTTTACAACCTGAACATGAAGTAAACGACATCTATGAAGATTTCAAACCAGAAATCTGGTAACCATTGAGACAGAACTCTCATTATACAGAGCAGGTCTGACCTGGCTCTAGTCCCTAAATACGTTCACCCCACCTGAAGACAAATTGCCCTCGGGTCTCTGCTGACCGGTCCAGTGAAAAGAAGAAAGCAGCGAACTGCAGACTCTTCAAAAGTGGAACGTTGGACGGCTTTGATCTGGAATGAGGGAACACCTTTGAACCTCCAAGAGCCAGAAGCTCGCAGAGCCGTGCAGCAAAACACAAAGCACCAGATTAGGACTCAGCCGGGTTTACTCAGCAGCCCGACAACAGGAGTTAGGAGAGGCCGAGAGATGAAAGGTGTGTTCCTCAGACAGCTCGGGATTAGCTGAGAAGGAATTAGAGCTTTAATGGGCTGAATTATCCTCCACAGGCTGAAGAGATCAGATGGAGTATGTGTGTGTGATGCTCCACGAAGCTCAACGGTGGAATAAACACTTTAACTCATCAGAGCTCCTGAGAGAGAAGTAGGAAGGTAGACGGAAGCACGAGGCAGACAAAAGATCCAAGCAGACACCTCCAGTTGTGTGTGTGTGCGTGCATGCGTGTGGGTGTGTGTGTGCGTACGTGTGTGTGTGTGTGTGCGTGCGTACGTGTGAGCGTGCATGTGTGTGTGTGCATGCATGCGTGCGGGTGTGTGCGCGTGCGTACATGTGTGTGTGTGTGTTACCGAGCACAGCCGCCACCCATCCATCCACCCAACCATCCATCCATCCATCCATCCACCCACCCATCCACCCATCCATGCATCCATCCACCCATCCATCCATCCATCCATCCACCCATCTACCCACCCATCCATCCATCCATCCATCCATCCACCCATCCATCCATCCATCCATCCATCCATCCACCCATCCATCCATCCATCCACCCACCCATCTACCCACCCATCCATCCATCCATCCATCCACCCATCCATCCATCCATCCATCCATCCATCCATCCACCCATCCACCCTTCCATCCATCCATCCATCCATCCACCCATCCATCCATCCATCCACCCACCCATCTACCCACCCATCCGTCCACCCATCCATCCATCCATCCATCCATCCATCTACCCACCCATCCATCCATCCATCCATCCATCCATCCATCCATCCACCCATCCATCCATCCATCCATCCATCCATCCATCCACCCATCCATCCATCCATCCATCCATCCATCCACCCATCCATCCATCCACCCATCCACCCATCCATCCATCCATCCACCCATCCATCCATCCATCCATCCACCCATCCATCCATCCATCCATCCATCCATCCATCCATCCATCCATCCACCCACCCATCTACCCACCCATCCATCCACCCATCCATCCATCCATCCACCCACCCATCTACCCACCCATCCATCCACCCATCCATCCACCCATCCATCCATCCATCCATCCATCCATCCATCCATCCACCCACCCATCTACCCACCCATCCATCCACCCATCCATCCATCCATCCACCCACCCATCTACCCACCCATCCATCCATCCGGGCCATTATGGGGTGCGTGAGTGTGTGCGTGCGTGCGTGAGTGTGTGTGCGTGCGTGAGTGTGTGTGTGTGTGCATGCGTGTGTGTGTGTGTGTATGTGTGTGTGTGCATATGTGTGTGTGTGTGCGTGTGTGTGCGTGTGTGTGCGTGCGTGCATGCGTACGTGTGTGCGTTTGCGTGTGTGTGTGTGTGCGTTTGCGTGTGTGTGTGTGTGTGTGTGTGCGTGTGTGTGTGCGTGCGTGCGTACGTACGTGTGTGCGTTTGCGTGTGTGTGTGTGTGAACTGTCAGTTTCCAGCTAAAAATAATATCTACTTTTAAAGTCAAACTCAGATACAAAATTATTTAAGGTATTCTGAGTTTTAAAGCAGAGAAAATGTAAAAAAAAAAATACAGAGAAAAACTTTAAAGATCAAAAAGTGAAAATGATCCAAAACAGAAGTTAGTAAAGTTGGATGTTTAAATTGATTGTGTCCTCGTCCAGAAGTTGCCTAACCAACTTCTTCAAGCGCATTTAGCTGCTTAAGCTAATGTACTGACAGCGTTAACTGCTCCTTGACTAAATGTCAGGTATTTTTCCTAAATCACTGAAAACTGCTGCTGCTGCTGTTAGGCCTCTCCAAGAAAAGAAAATTCATTCCCGTAGTGATGAATAACTACAGACCCATCTCTAATCTCCCTTTCAGGGGAAAATGGCTGAAAAAGCTGTTCTGATCCAGCTGAACAACTATTAGAGGCAAAAACCAGCTAGATAGTCTCCAGTCAGGCTGTAGACAACACCACAGCACTGAGACCGCACTGATTAAAGAACTAAATTATATTCATTTAATACAGATTCAGGTAGAACATCTGTCCTGATGATGCTCCATCTCACTGCAGCTGTTGATACTGAGGACCACAGCATCCTTCTGATAGGCTCATGACCTGCTGGGTGGGACCTTCAGACACAGTCCATAGGTTGCTAGGTTGCATTGCCAGTTGGAGAAAACAAAACTGGAACGATACTGCTACCACATAACCACAGTTGTCATCCTTTGGCCACTCTGCCTCGTGAACAGCCAATCCCCAGTGTCTACGCAGACCCCGCCCATCAAGCCCTCCTCCAATTCTCGTTATGATCCACCGGAGATTTCCTTAAAAGAACGGAAGTCAAAGAAAGAAAATGATCTTTTATTAAGCGCCTCAAGATAAAAATCACGCTGCGCTTCACAAGAACAAAAGATTAAAATATAAAAAAGATTTATAAAAAAGATAAAAGAAATATCTTTAAAATGAGAAAAAAATATGATTAAAAATGTAAGGAAAGCATAAGAGGGGAACCAGTGGATCCTGGGAAAGATGGAGTTGGTAGAAAGAGCAGAACCAGGAGAGGGAGGTGATGAAGGTCCCACCAGAACCGGAACAGGTGAGTTTAAAGGAAACCACTGAGTCCACTGATCTCAGGCTCAGGGGGAGAGAGGTCCAGAGTCTGGGGGCCACAGCAGCAGATGATCTGTCACCTTTGACCTTTAGCCTGGTGCTGCACAACCAGTAGGCTTTGATCACTGGACCTCAGGGACCTGCTGGGGGTGTAGGGACTAAGAAGATCACCAATGTAAGATGGTGTTTGTCCATGTAAGGCCCTATAGACCAGAACCAGGATCTTGAAATGAACCCTGAAGTTGACTGGCAGCCAGTGAAGCTGGAGGAGAAGCGGGGTGATGTGGGTGTGTTTGGAGGACTTGGTCAGAAGCCGAGCACAGGCGTTCTGAACCACCTGTAGATGGTTCAGGGAGGTTCTGCTCAGACACGTGAAAAGAGAGTTACAGTAGTCTAAGCGTGAGGAGATGAAGGTGTGGAGAACTGTCTCAGGTTCAGAGCGGGACAGAATGGGACTCAGCTTAGCAACGTTCCTGAGATGGAAGAAGGAAGAGCGAACAAGAGAACTGACATGAGAATCCAGGGTGAGAGCTGGGTCTAAGGTAGGGATGTGTACCATATTTGGTACTTTTTAAAACACCAACCAAATTCCAAGGTTCAACACAAGAGCGTTATGTCGGGTCTCTGAGGGCGAGATGTAAACAGAGTAAGCAGCATGGTAGGAAGAGCACGTTGTAAAGTTTGGGTCTATTTCACTAAAGGCGTTGGGTGACTGGGTGAAGCTGATATCGACAACGTTCTAAGTGGGTCCAGCAGGACCAGAACAGAACCGTCCCCTGCATCACTGTGAGTCAGAAGGTCATTAGAGACCCTAAGAAGAGCTGTTTCAGTAGAATGAGCTCTACGAAAACCTGACTGGAAGCTATCATAGATGTTATGTTCATCGAGAGCAGCTGTGAGTTGTTTAGCCACAACCTTTTCCAAGATCTTGGAGATGAACGGATGTTTAGAGATGGGTCTGAAGCTGCTATGGAGAGAGGCATCAAGACTCGGTTTTTTTAAGAAGCGGATAGATTACAGCGTTATTAAAGAGCAAGTCATTCCAAATCAACATTTATTTTGCTGATAAACTATATAAATGAGTGTCTAATCGTGCCGCAGACACGTGTAGTCACTAATTCGGCACTTTAATGCATTTTAGTTAAAATTTAAATTTTCTGCCTAAAACTGTCGGTGTTGTGCCGTTGTCAGGTAACAACTCAGCACTGCATTTGAATTTAAATCTGCCGTCGCTATTGGCTAAGAGGTACCCTATGATGTTAGATGGTACATTATGATGTCACAATGTCGTGAGTGTGTGTATTTGTTAGCGGCTCCACCCTCTCGGTCTGCTAGGCAACAGCATTTGTTGCATTTTTCAATAAGGAAGTGGGAGTTGAATAAAAATCTGGTAGTGGATGACTTAAAGTAAGCAGGGACCTGAGCAGAGACCAGAGAAGCATTAATTATAGAGAGCACGCTGGGACCGATGGACTGAAAAGCACTTTTAAACAAAGATGAGGGTAAGACGTGGAGGGGGCATGCAGAGGTCTTCATAGAGTTAACTAGTTTGGTTAACTCAGGCAAAGAAACAGGAGCAAAGCTATCTAGGATGATGGGCCTGGTTGGAGTCGGGAGAGGCAGCGATAAGGCTGAAGGAGAGATGCTAGATCTGACCTTATTGACTTTGTCCACAAAGAAAGACAGAAAGTTCTCACAGTCTGCAACAGAGTGGATGGAGGCTGTAGCAGAGGCAGGAGAGACGATGCTGCTGATGGTGTTAAACAGCACCTTGGGGTTCCCTTTGCTCTGGGACACCAGGTTGGAGAAATAGGAAACCCTCGCGTCTCTGACTGCAGAGTTAAATGATGTCAGAAGATCCTTTAGGTGCAGCAGATGGACGTGGAGATGGGTTTTCTTCCACAAACGCTCAATTTTTCTGCATTGGCGCTTCAGGCTGCGAAGGCTGTCATTAAACCAGGGAGTAGGGTTCACTGCAGGAACTGATCTGGGTCTGACAGGACAGATATTGTCCAGAACGGAGAGGCAGTGCTCGTTAAACTGAGAAGTTAAGGAATCTGGGTCGTTATCAGAAGAACAGGGTGGATCAAAAGCAGCAGAACATGTGCTAGCTGTGCTCTAGTCACTTTATTTATAACGCACTTCCGCACACCCGACAGGGAGGCCCAAGTGCCAAACACAACATAAACCAGTCACACAAGTCAACAATCCTGAAACAAGTGCCGTTCATCCCAGCCAAAGGCTAAAGAGAAGCGTTTCAAGCGTGACTTAAAAAGATGCTGAGGATGGAGCCTGGACTCGGTCCAGAAAGAGCTGAATGCATCTGAACGGTTTCACTCAAACCGTTTCGGAGCTTCAGCAGATAAAAGCAGGAATCCCAGCGAGTGTTTAGAGGCTGAACATGGAGCTCCCAGGAGTTTTTACCGTGATGGACTTCCGCACGGAGACACACTCGCTCCCAACAGCAGCAGCGACGTCGTTAAAACACCAGACACACGTCTACATCTTGTATGATTGCTGATCTTCCTCTGTTAGAAACGCATCATAAATAAATGCATCGAGAGTTTTAACGGACTGAAATCCAAACAGCAGGATCTCGTGTTTTGCTTCAAAAGTCATTCCTGCAGACCGAAGCTGCACAAAATAGATAAAGATCGGATTGTTTGAGCTTTGTTTTCGCTTTTTAACACTTTCTTTGTTTTCCTTCACTCCTGCAGACGATTGCTTTGACCTCTAGGTGACCAGAGAGGGCGACAAAGTGAGGGAGAACAAGATGAGGGCGTCTGAGAGGAGGAAGGACCTTGCATCATCACCCTCTACATATAGGTTCTAGCTCCAGCTGTCATGAAGGGAGACTCTGGGCGTGGAGGAATGATCACAACCACAGATAACGGATGTGCTGCTGGGATTAGCCACAAACATTAGCCGGGCTATAAACTAGAAAACCCAGTTCTGTGTGAGTTTGGTGTGTGACAACCTCAGGTAACACACCTGGCTGCTGAAGGGAGAACACGATGGACCCGGACATCCAAACGGAAGCTTGAGTCCACCGTGTGTTGAAGAAGTACAACGCGTCTACTGACGGGGGTTGGGAGACGGTGGCTCCAAGCTCATTAGGACAAATAAGGATCGGCCTCAGCTGACGCTGCGCTAAAGTTAGCAGCAAATGCTTGTTGTCAGAGGAAAGGATGTGAGCTTTCTCGCTGCTGCCAGCCTTGGATCAGTTGTGACATCAGAGCTGTTCTAGCCCCTCCCTGTGTGGGGCTGTGTGTGCATAGACACAGTAGCTCCGAGTCTGCAGTGCACACGAAGGAGGTCGCCCCCCTCCTCCTGAACGTCTCGTTGTTATTCCTGGGAATGTGCCTCCTGGAATCAAACAGCAGAGTTCAGATGCAGCTCCGCCGGAGGAGAAGTCTACCGGCGTTCCCTTTAGCAGCACTTTTTCCCTGGTGAAAAACTCTGCTTCACCTTTGTGCTTTTAGGAGCTGGATTCACATACATTTACGTACCAACCACTGTACATTTTGGTACAGTACATTATGGTCTCCCCAACAAACTCCTTCATAAACTGCAAATGGTCCAGAATTCAGCAGCCCGTATTATCACCAGAACCCCTTCCTTTCACCACATCACCCCGGTTCTCCAGCAGCTTCACTGGCTCCCAGTTAAATTCAGGTCCATCTTCAAAATTCTCCTTCATACCTTCAAAGCAATCCACAACCTCTCTCCTCCATATATCTCAGACCTTATAAGTATTCACACCCCGTCCCGTTCACTCAGATCTTCTTCTTCCATCCATCTTGCGGTTCCTTCTGCCCGTCTCGCTACCATGGGGAGCAGAGCTTTCAGCCGCTCTGCTCCCTGTCTCTGGAACTCACTTCCCCCAGACATCAGGAACATCGACAGTTTTACCCTTTTCAAATCAAAACTCAAAACACACATGTTTAAATCTGCCTATGACCTCTGATTTTATTGAACTGTTTCTCTCTTTGTTTTTTCTTGTTTGGGCTTTATTATTGTTTTATTGTATTTTATCACGTGTTTTCTGTAACGTGACCTTGGGTGTCCTGAAAGGCGCTTTTAAATAAAATGTATTATTATTATTATTATTATTATTATTACATTTTATATCTCTTATTTTATTGTTTACTTTATTCATTTGTTAAATATGTATATATGCATTATACACACACTCACATGCACACACGTAGAAAAAAATAAAAAATAAAGTACTTAGCACACACATTTAGGAATGTATATACCTTACATACTATATATATTATTACTTAGATTAGCCATTTTTATATTTTGCACAACTGTAGCTGTGAAGCTCGCACACAAGAATTTCACTCACATGTACTGCACCAGTGTACCTGCACATGTGACGTGACAATAAAAGTGATTTGATTTGATTCCTTCTGTAAGTCTGATCAAATGGGAAAGGGATTGGGAATATGCAGTTTATGCTGCTTCCTTCTGAGCTAGGAAGAGAAAACAAGTGACGCGTGTGTAATGGAGCCAATCTAGTGTTGAAATCACATTTTATGTCTTCATATGTTTGTTCTTAGACTTTAAAATGTACTCAACACATACACTCGTGCTGTTGTACTTTAGTTGTTTATAATTTGGTTTAGTTCGTGTTTGAGATGAGTCCGAGTTTTGGGAGGAACACCTGGTTCTGAACACGGAACCGCGGCTCTGGTTCCTCTTCTTCACGATGCCTTCCTCAGTCCCGTTTGAAGCATTTTTCTTTTCTTGTGAAATTTCCAAGTTTCTTTTCTAAAAGTCTAGTTTTTCTGAATTTCACCTGGAGGGCGGAGCTAAAGGGTGCTCCACATCCATCACTTCCTCTAGGATGAGAGCCTCTGCTGGTTTCATCAGAATACCAGAAAGCAGGACTCAACTCAGTTTGCAGGATGGAGGGAAAAAAAGGTAAAAATGCAGAAAAGCTGCGACACCTGGTCGGTTTTCCTGCAGGGAGGCAGCTTCAGACTAAGGTCATCAGAGAAAGGATGGAGTTACAGGTCATGTGAGCTCAGGTGTGCCGGACATGAGCGTGTGTTCCAGCTACCACATCTGTAAAGCTGACTCGCTCTTTTCACGCTGGTTAAAACAAACTTCCCAACATTGTCCATCATTTAAAGATGAGTCAAACGAGCAAATTTCATCATCTAATGAACCCAAAGATCCAAATTACCTAGTTGGTGAGAAAAGCACGTTTCCCTGTCAAAATAAAAGCATCAGTGATGGCTCGTCCGCTGGAGATGCCTCACCCCCTTTCCGCACTAGAAGAATCACATCTTTGCCAAAGACAGGGGCGTGTCCAGGGAGTGGCCCGGGGTAGCACATGCCACCCTTGGAATCTGATTGGCCACCCCCAGGTGCCACCACACTGATTTACCTTTAAATAGGCATTTCATTGTCCACAAAAGGCTTGGGGATAAAACAAAAAAAGCGTAACCATTGGTGCCACCCATGCACAAAGTTGTGCCTCACCTGGGCCACCCCATTTTAAAAGATCTGGACACGCCCCTGGCCAAAGAAAACGTTCTAATTCGTTTCCTCGCACAGAATAACGAATAAATGTTTGCTCCAAATAAGACCGATGCTTTCTACGTGTTCAGGGTCAGCAGACCACAGCTTTTATATTTATCTGCTCCTGTCTCTTTGGGCCACAGGGTGACACGCTATTGTGCCACATCGCCCCCTGGTGGTCGCACGTGGTGATGAGACTTAAAGATAAGATTTTCACAGAAACGACTTTCCATCAAAGCTGCACGAATCCCAATGAATCACTGCGTAAAGGAAAACCAGATCCTCTGCAGCTCAGGAAATCTTTAAAAGGCGCAAAACAAAACTTCCAGAGTGTCGTACACGGGTGTGTTTTGTCATGGTTAGGGTCAGGTTGCAGCTCCAAGGTGGATGTTTCCTGCTGAAGGAGCTTTAAAACAGGAGCAGACAGGAAGACGAGGAGAGATAAAGGCTTAATTCAGCAGATTATCCCTTTAGTCGGCATCTGTCCACTAAACGGATAAACCCACCGCCTTTCCCACAATCCTTTTACTGATTCGCTTCATTCCTCTTGAAACTACGAGAAGCTCAGAACCGCTTTTTTAGAATAAGTTTCACAATTTTTATCTGAAACATGCGACACGTTTCCTTCTAGAAACTTCCCTCCATCAAAGACGATTTAGTTCACTTTGAAGCAGAAAAAGTCTTTTAAAACAACGAGTTTGTCTGAAACTAAACGTAAGAGATAGCAGTCGCCGTGGAAACCAGCGAAGGCAGAAATTTCCCATAAATAAACTTCACCTCCTTCTAGCAGAGCCAGCGATTTCTAAAGGGCCATCAGGAAAAGACGGGAAATGATTGGACTTTGGGACGGTCACTTCCTAAAAGGTTTAAGAGGCCTGAGCGGAGTTTCTCTGAGCTGTTTGCTTTTCCCAGATCCGGTTATTCAGAGGCTTCCAGATGGGCTTCATCGGGGTGCTCCCAAACAGCTGGGAATAGTCGG
Organism: Nothobranchius furzeri; assembly: GCF_043380555.1. Taxonomy (NCBI): domain Eukaryota; kingdom Metazoa; phylum Chordata; class Actinopteri; order Cyprinodontiformes; family Nothobranchiidae; genus Nothobranchius; species Nothobranchius furzeri. Next base: position 39,101,244 of record NC_091750.1, on the reverse strand, counting down.
AAAGATGGACACTATTGTGTTCGGCACGTTTGGAGAAGGCACAGCTGCAGATCATAAAGGAAATTAAGCTCTTCATTAGACTCATCGCCCCTCTTCCAGGCAGGAAAAATCTGGATTGACAGGCCGTTTTTCCAGCCAGCATGGATTAACGAGGGCCTCTGTGGAGAACGTATGATCCGTCTCCTTTGCAGTAGAAAAGACAATCAGGGAGAAATCTTCCAGAACAGGAATCAGATCTGTTGCCGATCCAAAGTCGTGGAGGTTACAGGTACAGGAGGGAAGCCCAGAGTGTTCCCAGGAATCTAAAGACCCTCCAGCAAAATCTGGTCTTCCCTGTAGTCTGCACCCACAGGGAGGCATCCGGAAAACATGGACAGAGCAGCGCAGGAGGCATCCTGATCAGATACAAGAATCACCTCAGACCCTTTTTGATGTCCTGTAAGCTCCTCCTCCGGGGACAGAGCCCCAGACCTCATCGCTGAAATCGAGATTGGTTCAGGATCCCGTCCTTCCTGTTACGATCCACGTCTCTTCAAAAGTCTCAGACGGTGATGTCTGACATATCTGATGGACGTCCCTCTGCCAGAAGATCCAACCTTCTGTAACGTTAACAGATTTTAAATATCAGCCGTCTAAAACGTTACAAACATTATAAAAGCTGACTACGACGTTCATCCTTCCACCTCCTGGAACACGTTTGAAGCTTTGCTGGAAACAACGCACTGACCTCGCTTTTGTTGTCCACTCATTTCAACGGTTGTCATAGCAACGGGAGTTTTTGAATATTACATTCCTAAGGTTATCTCTGCTCTCTTCATCACGGCGCTTCGTTCTCACTCCTCCCACACGGACACAGAAATATCTCAGTTAAGAATCAAAATCAGTTAAATGAGAGCTCAGCGTGTGGTGGAGAGAGAGCGGCATGGCAGGAGGCCCTAGCACAGAGCCTAGTGGGACACCATGGGTGGGACAGTGGGGAGCACTGGATGGGTGGATGAATGGATGAGTGGATAGGTGGATGGATGAGTGGATGGATGAATGGATAGGCTGATATGTGGATGGGCGGATGAATGGATGAGTGGATTGGTGGATGGATGAATGGGTGAGTGGATAGGTGGATGGATGAGTGGAAAGGTGGATGGGCGGATGTATGGATGGATGGATGGATGTATGGATGGATGGATGGATGGATGGATGGATGGATGGATGGGCGGATGGATGAATGTATAGGAGGATGGATGAATGGATGAATGTATAGGTGGATGGATGAATGGATGGGTGAATGGATGAATATATAGGTGGATGGGTGGATGGATGAATGGATGAATGTATAGGTGGATGGATGAGTGGATCGGTGGATGGATGAATGGATGGGTGGATGGGTGGATGGATGAATATATAGGTGGATGGGTGGATGGATGAATGGATGAATGTATAGGTGGATGGATGAGTGGATCGGTGGATGGATGAATGGATGAGTGGATGGGTGGATGGATAATGGATAGGTGGATGGATGAATGGATGAGTGGATAGGTGGATGGATGAATGGATGAATGGATGGGTGGATGGATGAATGGATGTGTGGATGGATGAATGGATGAGTGGATGGATGAATGGATGTGTGGATGGATGAATGGATGGAAGAGTGGATAGGTGGATGGATGAATGGATGAGTGGATGGGTTAGAAAATATTTTCCTCTGATCATCCCTGAGGGTTTTAAAGCTGCTGATCTTGTGCTGGATTATGGTTTAAAGCAGATTTTAAGAACAATGTTTTGTGTAACTGTTGCTGCATCTAATCTCCGTCCTCGTGAACCGTGAAGCCAAATGTCAGAGGCTGTCGTCTTAATGTTCCTAGAAGTTTCTGCAACACTCTTGATCAGATTTCTGAGATGATTTTGTTGTTTGGTTTATGGAGAAAACGGCAGACAGAGATGATGCCTGACAGCTCTCGTAATCCCATGTTGGCAGTGGATTATAGTTTTGTGTGTGTGTGTGTGCGTGTGTGTGAGAGAGAGAGAGAGAGAGTGAGAGAGAGAGAGAGAGAGAGAGAGAGAGAGAGAGAGAGAGAGAGAGAGAGAGAGAGAGAGAGAGAGAGAGATTAAATCAAATTTGAACACGTTTATCATCTGGGTTATGTAACGACTGTCAGGTTCTGTTTTTCATTGCCAACAGGAAGGTGTACGAACACACGTAGAAACCATATAATTCTAGGGCTTGGGCTACTTAAGGTATCACACTAAACTGCTTTAGTTATGTTATTAGAAGAAAATGACGAATGATGATTTAATTTGAGTAAAACTGGAGAAAATCTGAGTAGTTTTTGGTTTGTGTTTGAGGCTCCGTGTGCTCTGATCTAGCTGAAAGCGTCCAGCTGGTGGCTGGGTTAGGATTAGGGTCCAGTTCTGAGCAGAAACCCGTTCCTAACATCATCATGCTCCAGACATGCAGATACGTCTCAGGACCAGCTCGGTTTGTGGCACACTGACCCAAATACCAGCTTTTGACGTTCAGCCATGCCTCTGCAGCTTTCTGGCACAGCAGGCTGAAACGTCTGTTAATCATTCCCAGAAACTGCTTCTGGGAATCAGAGAGCTGTGGTTCCAGCATCACACACTCCATCATGTGTAGGGACACCAAAGAACTGACCCAAACTCCCACACAGAAGGAACATCAGAACATTTATCAGTGAGAAGCTTCATGATGTTTCTGGTTAGAAGCAGAATAACAGCAGCAGGTTACCACCTGAGTCCACACATCAGCTCTGATGTCACTGATGAGGCGTTTACATCATCGATCAAAGCCTTTACCTCAAACAGAAGAGGAGCCCCCTTGTCCGGAAGCGTGCATCCCAACAACCCAGCCAGGAACTTCGCCATGTGGACGAGAGGAATTCTGAGATATTCCCAACAGCCTGTGAACTCCCGTGCTGCGTTCAAGGACCATGCGCGCATCCCGCTTCAGGTGGAGAGGCGAGAGACGCAGAGCGCTTCCGGTGAAGACCGTCCCGTAGGGGGTAGAAGCTCCGTCTGCAGCCGGGACCGGGAGACGCGTGTCTGACCGGATGAACGGGTGGGGGCGGGGCCAACCGGCTGCAGGTGGGCCGCACCCACCCGTTTCTGTCCTGCATCACATGATCATACAACCTCATCACTGTCCGGATATGATTAGGTCCCTAAAAACACCAGAAAGACCGAGGGTCACGTGACCGCCACGAAGCCAGTTTGACTGCATATTTTACGTTTAAACTACATGTTTGGTTTAAGTTTAACTTTATGAAACATCTTGTGTTTTGAAGCTTTTATAGAAATGTGATCAAATGCTTATTTAAAAAATCATAAACGTTTCAGTTTTAACCACACACGCGCACGCGCACGCACACACTCTGCAGCAGCAGCTGAGCCTCGGCCACTGGGTTTTTATTGCCCTCTGAAGGAACCCACCACGTTCTGAGCTGCTGCTCCATCATCCATCCTCTACACTGTTCCTCAGCAGCTCCAGAGAGACCAGCTGCAGCATCTCTGCACTACAGCACAGCCCAGGAGCTGATGTATCCGTCAGCTGGCTGCAGGAAGCCGAGCTTCTCCATTAGCAAATGAGCCCTGATAGTTCCTCCACCCTGTCAGCCTCAGTTCTGAGGGAAGTTTTCCTAAATCCTGCAGCTTTTCCCATGCGCCTGGCATCATTAGGTGTAGAGACGATGAGGAGAATAAAAAGTCTTCATGGAACAGGAACAAATCGAAGACCCAAACTTCATACTGCATCCGCTTGTTTGAGCTAAATGTAATTTTTTTAAATAATTTAAATTGTGTTAACTTTTTCATGTTTCATAGTTTTACTCAGCAACAGCTTGCTGACAGGATCATGACCAGCTGGGCCCAGAAGAAGGAGGAGCTCAGAGTAGAGCCGCTGCTCCTCCACGTCTAGAGGAGCCAGCTGAGGTGCTGGTCCGGGCGTTTAGTCAGGATGCTTCCTGCCAGCAAGACTTCCATGCGGCTTTGATGAGGGCAGTGAGGAAGCAGAGTCTTATCCCAAGTGGAGGAGTTTAAGTATCTCGGGGTCTTGTTCACGAGTGAGGGAAAACTGGAGCGTGATATCGATAGGCGGATTGGTGGTGCAGGCGTTGTACCGGTCTGTCGTGGTGAAGAGAGAGCTGAGTCAGAAGGCGAAGCTCTTGATTTACCGGTCGATCTACGTTCCTACCCTCACCCATGGTCAAGAGCTTTGGGTAGTGACCGAAAGAACGAGATCGCGGATACAAGCGGCCGAAATGAGTTTTCTCCGGAGAGTGGCTGGGCTCTCCCTTAGAGATAGGGTGAGAAGCTTGGCCATTCGGGAGGGGCTCGGAGTAGACCCGCTGCTCCTCCACATCGAGAGGAGCCAGTTGAGGTGGCTCGGGCATCTGGTCAGGATGCCTCCTGGACGCCACCCTGGTGAGGTTTTCCGGGCACGTGCAACCGGGAGGAGACCTAAAGGTAGACCCAGGACACGGTGGAGGGACTACGTCTCTCACCTGGCCAGGGAACACCATAGGATTCCTCTGGGGAAGCTGGCCCAGGTGGCTGGGGAGAGGGAAGTCTGGGTCTCTTAGCTTAGGCTACTGCCCCTGTGACCTGACTTCGGAAAAGTGGAAGAAAATGGATGGATGGCTTCCTGGTTGTGTCCTATAGGGAAGGAGTTTCAGGCATTTCCTGCTGGCAGGAGACTCCCGGGGTCAACCACACAGGGATTATGCCTCCAGGGAACGTTGTGGGGTCTCATGGAGCTGGTGGAGGTTGCTGGGAGAGGGAGGTTTGGGCCTCTCTGCTGGAGCTGTGGTCCCCGTAACCCGGACCTGGAGAAAAGCCTGAAGGTTCAGTTGAATTTGTAAAACTCAATAATAACAAACTTAGTTTCAAAGATCAGTTTTATGAAAATAGGATTTTTCTTGTGAGTTTCTGCTTTTCCTCTCAGAACTTGTCTCATCAGTCTCCATCCCATCATCACAGCCAGTTGGCTCCGGCACAGAAGAGTTTCATCACAGAGATCATCCTGCAGCTTTGCTCGTGAGGATGACTCTGAAATGTCTGATAACGCAGGTGCTGCTGTCTTACGCACCTGCTTCTGAGGCTGCCCCGAAGCCTTAAAGACACCAGCTGATGCAGAGAACATCCACATTTCTCATCACAAATGATTCATCATGGACTCACATTTATTTTAGACTATCAGATCCAGGGAGGTTGATGCTTTTCTGCCATTAAGAACCTTTTAGGTGGACAGGTGACGAGTCCTTCCAGGTGTTCCCATCAGCTCCATCCCTGATGATCCGGTCCCTTTCTGCTTCCTCAACACCATCCAGCCAGTCATCTCATCCATCAGAGCTGAGCGTAAAGCCGGGATATCGAGAGAATTCCCCTTCCTTTAATGACGCTCGCTGCAAATGACGTAGCACCAGAGTGGAGCGAAGCACCACTCCACAAGTGATGGAGAGGAAGAGGGGTGACTGTGGAGCTGACCTACTTCAGCTAGAGGGAAACCCGGAGGACTGTTTGTCTCTGTGTCTCTGTGATGGACTGGAGACATGTCAAAGGTGTCCCTCTCTGACAGCTGGAGTTAGACACCAGCTCGCTGAGACTAATGAGGAACGGTCGGTGTCAGGGACGAAATTTTGATTTCAGAAGTGGGGGGGACACAGCAGGCTTGTGCGGATTTGGGGTGGGGGGTGTTATGTAAAGACCCCTTGACACGTCACTTGCCCATCTCAATAATTTTTAATCCTCTATATCTATATATATATATATATATATATATATATATATATATATATATATATATATATATATATATATATATATATATATATACATACATACATATCAAAGTTAAAAAATGTACAACTCTATTATTATTTTTATTTATTATCATTATTGAAGTGCAGTTTTGGCTGTTGACAATGGATAGGCCATTGTATTTATTGTTTTTGGTGCAACATTTTCTAACAGGGAGTGAGATTCCTTTTTTATTCAATTTTTGTTTGTTATTTTTATTCATTTAGAAGTTCTGGTTCTGGACATTTCAATGTTAAATGAAGGTTTATTTGTTGCATTTTAAAGGGTGTACTTGCATTATTATGATATATTAACATTATATTAGTGGTTATTTTGGTCTAGATAATGTTGACAATATCATTTATCATCAACAATTTGTTGGACAAAATATCGTCCAGCAAAATGTGTTACTTTCCCAGGCCTAGTCAAAAGTATAAAAATTATTTATACATAAACGGTCCCTCCTGAGATCTGGCCGTTTGTTCATTTGCTGTGTTAGAGGACATGCTGAACTAATGTTTTACACATGATCATCACCCTAACATTTGAGTGTATAAAAACATATTAAATATGTTTTTTCCCTTAAAAGTGTTTAAACAGTTGTTGCATTTCAACACACAAAAAATAAATGGAAAAAATAAGATAAATCTAATGAAAAGTGTACATCTTTGACATTAAGCTTAAAAAAATCTGTTGACAATGATGATACTGTTCATTTTTCAGAGCTTTTTAATGTGAAAATATACATTGCAATAGATAAGTTTACAATAAAGTTAAATGATAAAAGTTTTGAAGTTACACTTCTACTACTACTAGTTAATAATAATTATGATGATAATAGTAATAATAATGAAAAAATAATTATAATAATACGAACAAATTGTGTCTGAGGAGTCAGTTATGTGGAGGAGATGAGTTTGTAAAAGTTAGTTTTGAGTATGTGTGTGAAGGAGGAGGTGAGTCTGAGCTTAATGCAGGTCTGTCACATGTTCCAACTTACGTTTTGACTTTGAAAGAAGTCTCTTATATCCACTTTTCGTTTTCTTGACATGCTGCCTCCTGGCTGTGCCTAACTACCAAAGACTCACAAATGAACACTTATTCAAATGTTATGTAATGGAAGCTGAGCTGAGCTCTGATATTTCACAGCGTCTAGTTGACGATGTGACTCAGTACCGGTGTTCCCTAGCGGCTCCAAACTAGCAAAACAACGTGAGCACGTTCTGACTGTTTACAACTTGAGTGACAGCAGCAACAGCCAATAATACGTTAGCAAGTATCAGCAGAGCCAATAGATTAGCTTTTGGGCGGGTCTAATAGGAAACCGGTTTCCGTTTCGGTCCTAGTGCTCAACCAAATCCATTTAATGGAGCGTAACATTGTTTTTGGACGGAAAAAAGTGCAGGGGACCAAAACTGCCTTTTGAAAAAGTGGGGGGGACATGTCCCACCCGTCCCCCCCCAAAATTACGTCCCAGACTGTGACTGTGTGAGGGAGAGGGACTGTGACTGTGACTGTGACTGTGTGAGGGAGAGGGACTGTGACTGTGACTGTGTGAGCGAGAGGGACTTTGACTGTGACTGTGTGAGCGAGAGGGACTGTGTCTGTGTGAGGGAGAGGGACTGTGACTGTGTGAGGGAGAGGGACTGTGACTGTGTGAGGGAGAGGGACTGTGACTGTGTCTGTGTGAGGGAGAGGGACTGTGACTGTGTGAGGGAGAGGGACTGTGACTGTGACTGTGTGAGGGAGAGGGACTGTGACTGTGTCTGTGTGAGGAGAGGGACTGTGACTGTGACTGTGTGAGGGAGAGGGACTGTGACTGTGTGAGGGAGAGGGACTGTGTCTGTGTGAGGGAGAGGGACTGTGACTGTGTGAGGGAGAGGGACTGTGACTGTGTGAGGGAGAGGGACTGTGACTGTGACTGTGTGAGGGAGAGGGACTGTGACTGTGTGAGGGAGAGGGACTGTGTCTGTGTGAGGGAGAGGGACTGTGACTGTGACTGTGACTGTGACTGTGACTGTGTGAGGGAGAGGGACTGTGACTGTTACTGTAAATGTGTGAGTGAGAGGGACTGTGACTGTGACTGTGTGAGGGAGAGGGACTGTGACTGTGACTGTTTCTGTGACTTTGTGAGGGAGAGGGACTGTGACTGTGACTGTGTGAGGGAGAGGGACTGTGACTGTGTGAGGGAGAGGGACTGTGACTGTGTCTGTGTGAGGGAGAGGGTCTGTGACTGTGTCTGTGTGAGGGAGAGGGACTGTGACTGTGACTGACTGTGTGAGGGAGAGGGACTGTGACTGTGAGGGACTGTGTGAGGGAGAGGGACTGTGACTGTGTCTGTGTGAGGGAGAGGGTCTGTGACTGTGACTGTGTGAGGGAGAGGGACTGTGACTGTGAGGGACTGTGTGAGGGAGAGGGACTGTGACTGTGTCTGTGTGAGGGAGAGGGACTGTGACTGTGACTGTGTGAGGGAGAGGGACTGTGACTGTGAGGGACTGTGTGAGGGAGAGGGACTGTGACTGTGTCTGTGTGAGGGAGAGGGACTGTGACTGTGTCTGTGTGAGGGAGAGGGACTGTGACTGTGACTGTGTGAGGGAGAGGGACTGTGACTGTGAGGGACTGTGTGAGGGAGAGGGACTGTGACTGTGTCTGTGTGAGGGAGAGGGTCTGTGACTGTGACTGTGTGAGGGAGAGGGACTGTGACTGTGAGGGACTGTGTGAGGGAGAGGGACTGTGACTGTGACTGTGTGAGGGAGAGGGACTGTGACTGTGTCTGTGTGAGGGAGAGGGTCTGTGACTGTGACTGTGTGAGGGAGAGGGACTGTGACTGTGAGGGACTGTGTGAGGGAGAGGGACTGTGACTGTGACTGTGTGAGGGAGAGGGACTGTGACTGTGTCTGTGTGAGGGAGAGGGACTGTGACTGTGAGGGACTGTGTGAGGGAGAGGGACTGTGACTGTGTCTGTGTGAGGGAGAGGGACTGTGACTGTGAGGGACTGTGTGAGGGAGAGGGACTGTGACTGTGTCTGTGTGAGGGAGAGGGACTGTGACTGTGAGGGACTGTGTGAGGGAGAGGGACTGTGACTGTGTCTGTGTGAGGGAGAGGGACTGTGACTGTGACTGTGTGAGGGAGAGGGACTGTGACTGTGAGGGACTGTGTGAGGGAGAGGGACTGTGACTGTGACTGTGTGAGGGAGAGGGACTGTGACTGTGTCTGTGTGAGGGAGAGGGACTGTGACTGTGTGAGGGAGAGGGACTGTGACTGTGTCTGTGTGAGGGAGAGGGACTGTGACTGTGTCTGTGTGAGGGAGAGGGACTGTGACTGTGTCTGTGTGAGGGAGAGGGACTGTGACTGTGACTGTGTGAGGGAGAGGGACTGTGACTGTGAGGGACTGTGTGAGGGAGAGGGACTGTGACTGTGTCTGTGTGAGGGAGAGGGACTGTGACTGTGTCTGTGTGAGGGAGAGGGACTGTGACTGTGTCTGTGTGAGGGAGAGGGACTGTGACTGTGACTGTGTGAGGGAGAGGGACTGTGACTGTGTCTGTGTGAGGGAGAGGGACTGTGACTGTGTCTGTGTGAGGGAGAGGGACTGTGACTGTGTCTGTGTGAGGGAGAGGGACTGTGACTGTGTCTGTGTGAGGGAGAGGGACTGTGACTGTGTCTGTGTGAGGGAGAGGGACTGTGACTGTGAGGGACTGTGTGAGGGAGAGGGTCTGTGACTGTGACTGTGAGTGACTGTGTGAGGGAGAGGGACTTTGACTGTGTGAGGGAGAGGGACTGTGACTGTGTGAGGGAGAGGGACTTTGACTGTGTGAGGGAGAGGGACTGTGACTGTGTGAGGGAGAGGGACTGTGAATGTGACTGTGTGAGGGAGAGGGACTGTGACTGTGACTGTGTGAGGGAGAGGGACTGTGACTGTGACTGTGTGAGGGAGAGGGACTGTGACTGTGACTGACTGTGTGAGGGAGAGGGACTGTGTCTGTGTGAGGGAGAGGGACTGTGACTGTGTGAGGGAGAGGGACTGTGAATGTGACTGTGTGAGGGAGAGGGACTGTGACTGTGACTGTGTGAGGGAGAGGGACTGTGACTGTGACTGTGTGAGGGAGAGGGACTGTGACTGTGACTGACTGTGTGAGGGAGAGGGACTGTGACTGTGTCTGTGTGAGGGAGAGGGACTGTGACTGTGTCTGTGTGAGGGAGAGGGACTGTGACTGTGTCTGTGTGAGGGAGAGGGACTGTGACTGTGTCTGTGTGAGGGAGAGGGACTGTGACTGTGTCTGTGTGAGGGAGAGGGACTGTGACTGTGTCTGTGTGAGGGAGAGGGACTGTGACTGTGACTGTGTGAGGGAGAGGGACTTTGACTGTGTGAGGGCGAGGGACTGTGACTGTGTGAGCGAGAGGGACTGTGTCTGTGTGAGGGAGAGGGACTGTGTCTGTGTGAGGGAGAGGGACTGTGACTGTGTGAGGGAGAGGGACTGTGACTGTGACTGTGTGAGGGAGAGGGACTGTGACTGTGTCTGTGTGAGGGAGAGGGACTGTGACTGTGTGAGGGAGAGGGACTGTGACTGTGACTGTGTGAGGGAGAGGGACTGTGACTGTGACTGTGTGAGGGAGAGGGACTGTGACTGTGACTGTGTGAGGGAGAGGGACTGTGACTGTGACTGACTGTGTGAGGGAGAGGGACTGTGACTGTGACTGTGTGAGGGAGAGGGACTGTGACTGTGACTGTGTCAGGTAGAGGGACTGTGACTGTGACTGTGTGAGGGCGAGGGACTGTGACTGTGTGAGGGAGAGGGACTGTGACTGTGTGAGGGAGAGGGACTGTGACTGTGTGAGGGAGAGAGACTGTGACTGTGACCAGGGACGAAATTTTGATTTCAGAAGTGGGGGGGACACAGCAGGCTTGTGCGGATTTGGGGTGGGGGGTGTTATGTAAAGACCCCTTGACACGTCACTTGCCCATCTCAATAATTTTTAATCCTCTATATCTATATATATATATATATATATATATATATATATATATATATATATATATATATATATATATATATATATATATATATATATACATACATACATATCAAAGTTAAAAAATGTACAACTCTATTATTATTTTTATTTATTATCATTATTGAAGTGCAGTTTTGGCTGTTGACAATGGATAGGCCATTGTATTTATTGTTTTTGGTGCAACATTTTCTAACAGGGAGTGAGATTCCTTTTTTATTCAATTTTTGTTTGTTATTTTTATTCATTTAGAAGTTCTGGTTCTGGACATTTCAATGTTAAATGAAGGTTTATTTGTTGCATTTTAAAGGGTGTACTTGCATTATTATGATATATTAACATTATATTAGTGGTTATTTTGGTCTAGATAATGTTGACAATATCATTTATCATCAACAATTTGTTGGACAAAATATCGTCCAGCAAAATGTGTTACTTTCCCAGGCCTAGTCAAAAGTATAAAAATTATTTATACATAAACGGTCCCTCCTGAGATCTGGCCGTTTGTTCATTTGCTGTGTTAGAGGACATGCTGAACTAATGTTTTACACATGATCATCACCTTAACATTTGAGTGTATAAAAACATATTAAATATGTTTTTTCCCTTAAAAGTGTTTAAACAGTTGTTGCATTTCAACACACAAAAAATAAATTGAAAAAATAAGATAAATCTAATGAAAAGTGTACATCTTTGACATTAAGCTTAAAAAAATCTGTTGACAATGATGATACTGTTCATTTTTCAGAGCTTTTTAATGTGAAAATATACATTGCAATAGATAAGTTTACAATAAAGTTAAATGATAAAAGTTTTGAAGTTACACTTCTACTACTACTAGTTAATAATAATTATGATGATAATAGTAATAATAATGAAAAAATAATTATAATAATACGAACAAATTGTGTCTGAGGAGTCAGTTATGTGGAGGAGATGAGTTTGTAAAAGTTAGTTTTGAGTATGTGTGTGAAGGAGGAGGTGAGTCTGAGCTTAATGCAGGTCTGTCACATGTTCCAACTTACGTTTTGACTTTGAAAGAAGTCTCTTATATCCACTTTTCGTTTTCTTGACATGCTGCCTCCTGGCTGTGCCTAACTACCAAAGACTCACAAATGAACACTTATTCAAATGTTATGTAATGGAAGCTGAGCTGAGCTCTGATATTACACAGCGTCTAGTTGACGATGTGACTCAGTACCGGTGTTCCCTAGCGGCTCCAAACTAGCAAAACAACGTGAGCACGTTCTGACTGTTTACAACTTGAGTGACAGCAGCAACAGCCAATAATACATTAGCAAGTATCAGCAGAGCCAATAGATTAGCTTTTGGGCGGGTCTAATAGGAAACCGGTTTCCGTTTCGGTCCTAGTGCTCAACCAAATCCATTTAATGGAGCGTAACATTGTTTTTGGACGGAAAAAAGTGCAGGGGACCAAAACTGCCTTTTGAAAAAGTGGGGGGGACATGTCCCACCCGTCCCCCCCCAAAATTACGTCCCAGGTCGGTGTGGAAGATAACAGAATCGTTTACCAACTGGTCCGAGGCCTGGTTCTGTGGTGGAGTCGGATCGGCGCTCCCTAACCCTAAACGTCCTCTCCTTTCAAAAGCAGCAGGTAACCGGTGAAGCTGAGGAGGAGAAGCGGACGGACAGACGGGTCTGCCTCCAGCCCTGACCCGGTACCAACAGATACAAACCCAAAACCATACATTCTGCACCGGCTGTTCCCCTTTAAACTGGACCCGTGCAGTTCTGTTTGTGTCCCTAAAAGGTTTTTAGTTATCTCAAAGGCACAAACAGCGTCCAGCATGTAAAACATTAGACACTAATAAAGCCGCTGCTGTTCTACACGGAGGGCTGACTTTAACACTTCCTCTTTCAAATCTCAATACAAAAGTATATTTCCATACGTTTTATCACATATTTACAAAAACAACCACACATTACTTCACCTGCTCACCTCTTTTTCCTTCATTTGTATGACGTTCAAAAATCATTCCTTTAAAACTTTTCCTGAATCGTTTTGTGTAGCGTAGTAAATCTACATAACTAGAATTTAACGCTGTGCTATTCAGCTTTGTTAGATTCTGAGAAAGATCAAACAATTTGGCTTATGAACTTATATTTACATAGATATCCACGGATATTTATATGATCGATAGAAGTTCATACACCAACTGGCTTGGTCTATATATAATCCAAAGATTAATATTTAATTTAAGAGATTAAATTAATGGCAAAAGTTTATTGATTAAATCAGAAGATTTAAAGAGATCTTTGCTCGTTTGGTGACCAAATATACACCATTCTGTGTCTCATTTCAAAGAAGAGTCAGGTTTAAAAAGTTAAGAATTTATTACTAACAATTTAAAGATGAAAATTTAAAAGACAATTCATAAAAGCTTTGATATTAAACTTGGTATTGAAGCAACCTTTGTCTGGGTGGAAACTAAAATGAAATGTGTGTGTTTGGATGTGTGAATGGGTCTCAGAAGGTTTCTATCAGAGAGAGAAAACGCATTCTGAGTGAAAGAGTTGTTTTGCAGCTGAGCTAAGTTATTTCTTAAAGGAACAGCATACAGACGCAATCTGTGTTCTACCTCACCGTTCAGATGACCCTCTGTGTGGATCTGGAGGTCAAAGGGAGGATGTTGTCAGCCTCTGGGTACTCGGTCCGGTAGGGAAGACCCGAGTGGTACCGACTCTCTGGTCCCAGAGTTGCCGCAGCACCCAGGTGTTGAGTTTGCGTCTTAAATTAACTCTGAAGGAGTTTTGCGTCAGCTTGTTTCAGGTGGCGTTATTGGAGCAATTTTATCAGCGTGACAGAACAGCTTAGTAGAGGCTTCGAGCGGCCGTCTTGATCCTCTGGGACTCTCGTGCCATGGAGAGACGTTGGTGAGCTCAAGAATTGAACTTGAACTGAGGAGTTAGGTTTTAACAAACCTCAGAACACGCCCCCTCAGAAATAGAAAGCTTTGGTTCTGGAGCAAAGACATGTGAGTGCAGTTACCTTTAACCCCGATGTCTGTGTCCTGCCTGGTGTGTATAAGTGCACATGACCTTCTTCACACTGTTAAACATTACTGATTATCATAAATAATTATTATTATTAACCAAAGAACAGTAATTCATTTCAGTAATTAAATACATTTATAATGAACCATGATGATATTTATGAACCTTGTAATAAGACAGTAAACAGTTTATTAAAAATGATTCTTTTAAATCTTGAAGTGTCCTTCGTCTTGCGGGCGGAACAGCAGTCAGATTAAAGATGGTTTACAGCAGACTTCGTGTCTCCTGTGATGGTTAATCTGTGAATAGAAGTACAGCCAGGACAGCGTGACCCAGCTGGGGAAGTGTGACCTTTGGGTCACAAATGAGGCCATTCATGTCGTTACATTTGTATTTGTGCATTCCCTGAGCTTCTTTTTTAAGTTTTCCATAATTTCACCCCTTAGCAGCACTTTTGCTCCTACTGTGTGCCGTTGGGAATATGAAGTTTCCCCTCATCTCGTACCTCCTTCCCTCTGGGTGAATCATTTCTGAACATTTTGAGGTAAGGCGTTACACTTTGCCCTATTTGGAATTTGTGGTCTGTAGATCCACTAGATCTTTAAATTTGAGTCACTTGGACACCAAGTAAAGTGTATTGGTATGTTCCATAGAGCCCCATGGATGCTCTCTTCTGTAAAACAACCAGCAGATGAGCTGATGTTGCATAATTATTCCCCAGACTTCTGCACAATAGGTGAGGTATGGGAAGTCAATAGGAGGTACGGGAAGCCAATAGGAGGTACGGGAAGCCAATAGGAGGTATGGGAAGTCAATAGGAGGTATGGCAAGTCAATATGAGGTACGGGAAGTCAATAGGAGGTGTGGCAAGTCAATAGGAGGTATGGCAAGTCAATAGGAGGTACGGGAAGTCAATAGGAGGTGTGGCAAGTCAATAGGAGGTATGGCAAGTCAATAGGAGGTACGGGAAGCCAATAGGAGGTGTGGTAAGTCAATAGGAGGTACGGGAAGCCAATAGGAGGTGTGGCAAGTCAATAGGAGGTACGGCAAGTCAATAGGAGGTACGGGAAGCCAATAGGAGGTGTGGTAAGTCAATAGGAGGTACGGGAAGCCAATAGGAGGTGTGGCAAGCCAATAGGAGGTACGGGAAGTCAATAGGAGGTATGGCAAGTCAATAGGAGGTACGGCAAGTCAATAGGAGGTACGGGATGCCAATAGGAGGTGTGGTAAGTCAATAGGAGGTACGGCAAGTCAATAGGAGGTACGGGAAGCCAATAGGAGGTGTGGTAAGTCAATAGGAGGTACGGGAAGCCAATAGGAGGTGTGGTAAGTCAATAGGAGGTATGGGAAGCCAATAAGAGGTACGGCAAGTCAATAGGAGCTAAGGCAAGTCAATAGGAGGTATGGCAAGTCAATAGGAGGTATGGCAAGTCAATAGGAGGTATGGCAAGTCAATAGGAGGTGTGGTAAGTCAATAGGAGGTATGGGAAGCCAATAGGAGGTGTGGTAAGTCAATAGGAGGTACGGGAAGCCAATAGGAGGTGTGGTAAGTCAATAGGAGGTATGGGAAGCCAATAAGAGGTACGGCAAGTCAATAGGAGCTAAGGCAAGTCAATAGGAGGTATGGCAAGTCAATAGGAGGTATGTCAAGTCAATAGGAGGTATGGGAAGCCAATAGGAGGTGTGGTAAGTCAATAGGAGGTATGGGAAGCCAATAAGAGGTACGGCAAGTCAATAGGAGCTAAGGCAAGTCAATAGGAGGTATGGCAAGTCAATAGGAGGTATGTCAAGTCAATAGGAGGTATGGGAAGCCAATAGGTGAGGCATGGCAAGTAGGTGTTTCTCTGGAGTTCATTAATGTTTTTATTTTTAGTCTCAGTGTTTCTTCTACTGCGGATACGGTGCAGCAGGACAACGTTCCATGTATACGGACGATAACGTTTATCTGACCTTGTCCTTTATGCCGTTAGAAAAACATCCCAGTAAAAACTTTTTCTACTCTGATGGACAGCCGGGGGTCACAGGTCACGTCCTGACACGACAGAATAGAAGTGTCACCTGAGTCGGTGCTGAGAGCTGGAACATGAACCAGGACCTGCTATGTGCTTCTCTGTTTAGCTGTAGTGGGAAACTAAAACTGGTCCAGGTTGGGAGGGCTTCCCTCTGCTCTGAAAAACCATTCCCCCCTGAGAAAACCAGCGTGCGGCTTTCACAGGAACATTTGGGTCCTGTTTAACAAAATGGAGTCTGATTATGGAGACGAACAGGCACAGATGTTCCACCACGTTTCTGGAATCAGCTTTCATTAATCTGTTGTCTGAGTTCAGATTAAAGCTTTAAATTCACAATCCTCAGCATCGTTACGCAACAAGCGACCGACCGACTGGCTGAGGTCCGATTCAGGGCTTAAAATGGCGTGTTCTGTTTGTGCTGCTGGTTTATGAACCAGAGTGCCCTGCTGGGTCTCACATTCCAGTTACTGTCTTTGGAAATCAGAAGATAGGATGGAGGTTACTGCTCAGCTTGGCTCCAGAGGAATAAAGACGAAGGAAAACGATCCTTTGGCGCCTCTCAAGATAAAAATCACAAGGTGCTTCACGAGAACAAAAGATTTTAAATATAAAAAAGACTTCAAAAAATTACTAAAAAAATGTTTAAAATGAGAAAAAAATTCCTAAATAGTGATTTGAAATGTAAGGAAAGGGAGAGAGAGAGAATGAACAGGAAAGAGGGAAATCAGTGGATCATGGGAAAGTCTGAATAAGAGCAGAACCAGAAGAGGGACGAGATGAAGGTCCCACCAAAGCCTGAACAGGTTAAAGGAGACCACTGAGTCCACTGATCTCAGGCTCAGGGAGAGAGAGACAGAGTCTGGGGGCCACAGCAGCAGATGATCTGTCACCTTTGACCTTTAGCCTGGTGCTGCACATCCAGTAGGCTTTGGTCACTGGACCTAAAGACAAAGACCCAGCTTAGACCTGAACTTCACTGGTCACATCAGGCCTACAACGTTTTCTCACCTTCATCATAAGGCACGACTCAAGAGGTCATGTCCAGACTTAGAGCTCATTCATGCGTTCACCCCAGCAGGCTGGACTATTGCAATGGTTTTCTAACTGGTCTTCCCAAGGAGCTGTGAAGCAACTGCTGCTTAATCAGAATGCTGCTGCTAGCGTCTTAAAGGTGCAGTATGTAGGAATATAGTGAGAAAATCCCAAGAGAGTCTGATGTTTCAGTCATTCTGGAAGGAAGGTCCTACCAAATGAGTTTCATATCCAGGATACCTGGATTGTCAGTTTTTCTCCTTTCAGATCAAAGGATGGAGGGATGTAACTGTTTACCATCAGTGAGTGTGTATGTGTGCACGTTGGGGGGGGGGGGGGGGGGGTCTCCTGCAGCGCCCACTACTGTAATTAGAAGACGGCTGAAAAAAGCTCCAGAGTTGTTTAAAGCGGCTTCAGGAACCAGATTCTACCACAGGATGTGATTTTTGCTTCATTTCTACATCGTGCACCTTTAACAAGAACCAAAAGAACCGAGCACATCACTCCTACAATGGTTACCAGTAAACTACAGAATCAGTTTCAAAGTGCTTCTACTGGTTCATAAATGACTCAGTGACTTGTTGGATCTCCTTTCTGGTCTCCCAGCAGGGCTCTGAGTCAGTCAGCTGGTAGAACCGGGTCAGAACAAACCGCGTGACATGACATCAACTTTAAAGTTAAAATAGAAAACTGATGTGTTCATCAGTCTGAATGGCCGTTTCTTCTTCTGCACCATAACGGCTAAAGGTTCCACTTCATTTTACTTTAAACCTTTGTGAGCAAAGGCAGGCACAGGTTATGACCTTTGACACTACTGAGATGTCATTTATCCTAAGTATGAGTTACTTTTTCCAGCCTAGATATGAAAAGGTTCGATTCAGTGAAGCTCCGCCCACAACTGCTCCGACAAAACACTCAACAGCATCTTGGGGAAGCCACTGGTGTCCAGCGCTCCTCCCAGTGGTCTCACCTGGCTTACACGCATCCTGAGCTGGCCATTACGGCCATCTTTGTGGACAGGACGCATGGTTTCCACGCAGGGGTGGACTGGCCTATCTGGCATTCTGGCACTGTCCCGGTGGGCCGCTTAGCCAAGTGGGCTGCTTGCCCAGCTTGGGCCGACACTACTCCACAGTTGGTGATCTGCAGAACATTAGCTACATGGTAACCCGAAGCTAATTGTTTTTCCAGGCGTTTTTAGCAAGAAAAATGCGGTAGAGCGATGACGTAGGTGTTGTTTTACCAAGTTGGCACGTAGCTAATGTCCCGCTGACCTCCGCCCGTGGAGAATGAGCTGATCTGGAAGGCCAGGGCTCCCGGTCGCAGGAGTCTGGCCCTGCTTGTAATTTAACAGTCCCAGTCCACATTAGATCTCACATTTGGCCTAGAGACGATTCCGCAGGCGGCGACACCCTCCACCCCCACCGCTCTCACAATTGGGGCCGATGTTTCGTAAAAATGCCAGGGCCGAATTTTGGTCCCAGTCCACCCGTTTCCACGGCGCTGTTTGGTCCCCAGAGCGGAGGTCAGAAGTATCCAGGTCTCAGAGCCGAGGCCAGGCCAGCTTCAGGGACAAGAGAACTGCCTGATGATGCAAGTGTTTCAGCTAAACTTGCAGCGGATACAGGAAAGTGCTCGAATGCAGCCAGAAGCGGGTTTGGTGGTTGTTTGAGGAAATACCGATATCACATGTTATAAAGCTCCAAAAGGTGGATCTCCTATCTTACTGCCTCTTTAACTTTGCCTTTGATCTCATTTCTTACATCTAGTTGTATTTGAAATAAGATTTTAAACCGTGCTGTTCCGTGTTCTCGCTCCTGGAGAGCACACGGACTTGCTTCTGCGTGGGGAAGGGTCAGGTGCTGCAGAGGAAGCTGCCTTCACATGAACGTCGGAACCTCCTTTTCCTTCCCGAGGACATCAGAGAGGAAAACAAAACAGCGGAACTAGTCTGAAGTTATTAAACACAATAAACAAACATTTAAAAGAAAAAACTTTATTCATTTCTTCACAATAAACATTTTAGAACATCTTCATCATAACATCAAGAGTCTGAGACTTTTAAGTATTGCTTTGATTCAACAGCTTCCTTCTTCTGCAGCAGATCGATCTAAAACGGTTAAATGAAACCCTTTCTGCGTACAGCCGAGCAGACACAAACAAACAAACAAACAAACAAACAAAGACTGCAGACGGCCTTCCTCTGCAGCTCCGGGTTCAACTTAAACCTCGGATCTGGATTTGGACAGCGGAGCCTGGAGCGTGCCACTGCAAGGGACATGAAATCGTGAGCTTTGGAGGAAGTGGCGTCCGGGTTTCAGTGACCTTCTGCAGCGCAGAACCTCAGAGGCAGCCGCTTCGTTTGTGATCCAGAATTTCATCCATTCTTGTAAATTTATTGGCTTGTTTTGCTCTTTGCTGCTTCTCGTCTTGGCCCTAATCCTGGTAAAAGAGATGATCTAATCTCGGGATTTTCTGGATTAACAAATGGATGAAACACATCTGTGGGTTTGGGTGCTTTTGGGTGTTCTAGACCTGCCCGTCCGAGCAGGGTCGCGGATGAGAGACCAACCAACCGCTCGGGTTTTTGGACAGTGGGAGGAAGCCGAAGAACCCGGAGAGACCCCACAGGGAGAACATGCCAACTCCTCGCAGAAAGACCCCAGGCTGGGATTCGAACCCAGGACCTTCTTTCTGCGCGGCAACAGCGCTAACCACTGCTCCACAGTGCAGCCCAACAGTACAACAAAAAACCTAAAACTAAGTGTTTCTGAGTTTTACAGATAAACTCTTAGATCTTAAAACTCCTTTGTCAAATCAAATTAAAGCACTTTCAGGAATTCCCAGGATTTTCCAGCCCCGCCCACATAAGACAGGAATGTTTCCCTGTTCCGACACAAATTTCGGTTATTCAACATCAGTTCTGGTTCTGAGGGCCCATGCCGATTCCGGGTTATTCCGATTTAGTCACCAAATAAAAATGTTTTCCTGCATCAGAATTCCGTAAACGTTCCAAGTGATAAAACAGAATTCCTGGATGGAATAAAAAATGTAATAAAACAAACTTTATTACATTACAGTTGAATACAAATAAAATAAATAAATGTGAGGAAGGCACTTCCTTAGCCTGCTGGGCTACATTTCTTATGTTAAAACGGGAATGGGATTATCCCCGTGGCACACTCCAAACTCCACATTTAATCATCTAAAATTAACTTCAGTTCAGGTGTGTGTGTGTGTGTGTGTCCATGTATGTGTGTGTGCCCCCCCCCCACCCCCCACCCACACACACACACAGATCCAGACGCACCTTTCAAAGGACTTGTGAACAGAACAAAACATTTGTGACTGCAGAACTCCAGACTAGCACACTACGGGAAGCCCTGAGGGACAAAATAAAGCTTGTGTAAAACAAGTGTCTTTGTGGACAGGACGCACGTGTCCTGTGCTCCCAGAGGCGCGTTTAAACCCCTCTGTTACTTAAATTAGGTCTGTGGCTTACTGGAAAGCACAGCGGTCCTTCATTTTATTAACAATAATATTAACAATGATGCTTTTTATGTATAAGCGCCGTTCAGCAGACACAAGGACACCTCAGCAATAAAAGAAGCTACGAAGAAACCGGATTAAGAAAAAGAAACGTACACGTCGTGCGTGTCCTGTGCTGACGTCGGCTCAAACGCCAGCGACTGAGATTCGGTCGGGTTTCTTACACCGTTACACCCGACCAGTTATTAATGAACTACTTAAAACCATCTCGTTACTTTCCTTGAGCCAGCTAACGAGCATTTTCATTTTACTGGTTGTTCTCCTGCAGAGGGTTTTGCGTCTGTTCAGAGGGATTAGGATTACAGGGCAGCCATGCAAGAAGACAGTCTGAATATATTTTGTAAGCTGGACATAAATCATTACATCCCTAAAGCCTGGAAACCGTTTCTAATTAGGTTTTCCTTTTTCAGGACGGATGTCACAGCTTTCCACTTCCCTGTTTTATAACGAGAGCGTGCATCCTGTCCACAAAACCTTATTTCATCTTCACGGCTTCACTCACACACACACACACACATGCACACACACGCACACACAGATCAGCAGCAGATTTGGGGGACAGGAAGTCCCCGACCTTTAGGGCTCCGGAGCTTTGCAGAGGGACGCTTTGGTAAACTTTCCTCTCCTGGATACGATCTGAGAAACTGAAGCATCAGCCTGACGTTCCGTAAACACCATCAGAGACTTTGTCTAAAAGCAAAATGATTCCATCCAGAGTCCAGGGAGCTTGGATAACCACATTGTGTTATTACAGTAGTGCACTTCCTCTACACACACACACACACACACACACACACACACACACACACTCTTAGCTTAAGACCTAATTTAACAAATACATTCAAACTTACATTGATTGAAATCCCCCCCCGCCCCCGCCCCCCCACCATCACCACCTCAACGCCATCAGAACATCAACCAAACTCTCAGCTGAATGATTTCCTGTAAAGCTCAAATAAATATCTTATTTTTAATGAAATCAGAGGTCAGTGGCGCCGCCTGCTGGTTAGCCGGTGGTTGTTAGAACGAGGACAAAAACGCCATAAAGCACCAGACATGTGAACCAGTTTTTATCTAAATAACATCTGAAATAAATCCATCAGTAACTTCATACGTCTAGTTTTCATTCTAATTTAGTTTGCAATCGTATTTATTTGAAGTCGACTTTGGGAGGAAATCACGAGCTGATGGGATCGATTGCTCTGGTCTGAATGGAGGCCTTTCAAACGTGGCTGCTAGTTCACAAATTGAGAATTTTATTTAAATGTAATTTAAAAGAAAGATAACTTCTTGGTGTTCGCACACGCTGGAGCATCTCCAAACGTAGGAGAGGTCAAATTTAACCGAGGAGTAAAAACGTGGAGCCAAGAAGCTGCTTCCAGTTTGGTGTTCAGAGTCTAAAATGGCGTGATTTCTGTTTTCTTAAGTTTACTCATTTCAGTGCATCTTTACAACCAAAATGGCTTTTTTATTGCAACTAAAGGAAAAAAGCTCATTTAAATAAAAACAAGTAAACGATGCATCAGAAACTGTAAACGGTGCCGAATTAAACAGCTGCTTTTGGCGTTGGGAGCTTTACAGGAAGAGGTAACGAACTCGCCTCTGAACCAACCAAACACACATGAGAGTAGCGTTGATCTTCTCCGAGACAAAACCCATTCTTACAATCTTCTAACGCTTCCGACAGCAAACGTGTGCCCAGCACAGCCCGGCGACGCTTCCACGTGTCAACTCTCCCAGGTGGAAACGCGCGTCGTTCAGACTAGAAGCTACAAACACCTGCAGATTTATTTCTTCTTGCATATCTTTTCTCACAGCTTAGGACCGTTCCCTCCACAGGAAACAGTCACAAGTATCTGTTCCGCTGAAGGTTTCAGTATATTATGTACAGAACTTCGTTTGGCGTGTGCTGCTGAAGCTCTACGCTGCATGCCGACCAAGTTGGCCGATATTTGTGTCCTAATGAACCTAGAAGCTACGGTTCCTCTGAGGAGGCGAGCCAAAGCAGAACTACATGCTGCAGGTTTGGGTTTGAACCAGGATGCAGGACCCGTTCGTAGCGTCCTCTTCCAGAACCCTGCTGGCATCATCTCAGCAGGCTGGAGTTCAGGTCCGTGTGACTCGGGCCCGGTTTGTGCTGGTGGAAGCTTCTGTGTGCGCTCCGCCGTGTGCTTCGGAGTTCCTTCAGCTCTGGCTGACTCTTGATGATGCAGCAGCTTTTGTCCTTGTTTATGTTTATGTTTGTTCCAGAGATGACTCAGGGACAGGATGATGATGATGACGACAGAGACCTGAACACAACCTAATGCTAGTGTGTGTGTGTGTGTTGTGTGTGTGTGAGTGTGTGCTTGTCCACATGATCAGAAGCATCTCACACACCGTGCTCCTCATTCCGTCTGGGTGGCCGCGGGGGGAAGCATGCCCCTCTCTCTCAGATGGGAGTGCAGCGTGTGGAAGATGCCGAGCTGCTGCTCCGGCTGAAGCATCAGCAGCTGCTGAAACACCTTGCTGGGGTTCGGCCCTCTGCGAAAAGCCACAACATTCCAGATGTTACCGGGATGATAACGGGAAGTCTTCCGGACGAGCGAGCTGGGACTGGCGAGGTCATTAAAGTGGTCAGATTTATTTCACTAGACAAACTTAGCGACTTTTAAAAAGTTCCAGGTTTTAACCTTGGTTTTGTGCTCGTAATGAAAGCTGCTGATTGGTTCGTCCTGTAGCTGAGGTGTTGCGCTACAACCTGAGTGGGAGGAGCCATAAATGTGTGGTGTCGGGAGAATCACCACACATTTATTCCTAAAGAAAAGCCCTGCTGCCGATTAAAGAGATGGATCGGAGATTCTGAGGGGAAGAGGTTAGGAGGAATCAGACGTCACCTGCTGTAACAGCCTCAGTTTGGAGAAAAAGAGATCAGTGCAGATCGGACAGAAGGGTAAACAGCTCAATACTACTCTGTGGCCACAAGATGGCGCTATTACTGATTCCATACAGGCTTATGGGAGATCTCTGCACCCGCCCCTGCTGGGAAACGTCCCAGAGAAGATCCAGCCGTGGAAAACTCGTCCCAGCTGGAACGGTACCGATTGTGAGAAGGTTGATAACCTCCTAAAGAGCTGCTGGTCTGAACCCAGCTCTCTCCAAACTGAGGGAGAAACACTCCAACCTTTGACCCCGTCTTACCTGACAAAGCTGCCGATGTAGACGTGAGTGAATGTGGCCATCAGGTACTGACAGTCGAAGCGATCCATGATGCCTCCGTGACCCGGGATGGTGCTGGCGAAGTCCTGAGGGGACGGAGAGACGGGTGTGAGACGGAGACGGATGGCACAAACTCTTGTTTTTAAGCAATGACGTTTTACAGGATGACCTCACAAGCTCCTCACTTTGATTTTGAAGGCTCGCTTGAAGCCACTGGCGAAGAACCCGCCAAACGGCCCGATGAGGGAAGCAAAGGACGACAGGAATACGCTGTGGATGGCGAAGGGGTAAAGGTTCACCGTCTCCTAGAACAGAAACAAAACCACGAGCAGCAACAGCAGATACAACACCTTCAGGTCAAACGTCATTTAAAGCCTTAAAAGTCCAATGAAAGCATGAATTTTACCCATTTGAGTGCGTTTTGCAGCACGGCAGGAAGGGTGTATTCCTGCATCACAAACAGGTCCGAAGGCTCACACTCCACAGAAAACCTGTTGGTCTCGCTGTTAAACTCCACCGGACAAACAAAGTACTGGAACCGGGACATGAGGTGGGCCATCTGGGGGGACGGGGACACAAACGGGACAAGCGAGTCAGACAGGACCGCGTCTTCGGCCTTCAAAAGTCAGGAGGACAGGTCTGGTGTAGGGATGTCACGGTAACCGGTGTCGCGTATAAATGTTGACAGTAATTATGTTTTGTTTTATAAATGATATTATCTCAGCGGATTACCGCGGTGTCCCTTTCCAGCCACCGTCTCGTCTGCTGAAGCTGCTGCACATGCGAACTTTGTAGATCACAACCAAAAGGAGGAAACGGCAGCGCTCATGATATCCATCAGCCCTCAAAGAAGACGGAAGTACGGGCATAGTTTGGATATTTAAGGCATGCCGAGGGACAGCTGATAGAAGCCGGTTATCCTGTTTGCAGCACGTGCAGAAAAAGTGTCGCTTCAGATCTCACGACAAGTGTGTGACCACCAGCCACAACTCTGCAGTCAAGGCAAGGCTGGCTAGCGTCAGGCTGAAACGTGTGATGGGAGGACTTTGGGTTGAGGGAGCATGCGACGAGTCGCCCTCTAGTGCCGCGGCAGCACCCACTGCCAGCATATAAACCCCCATACTGAGATAAGGCTATGCATTACGGGGCTCCGGGGGGGGGGGGGGTATTCTGGGTTTAGTTAGTTAAAAAAAATACTGCGATAACGAAACTGTGATCATTTTGGTGAAATTTTCTCTGACAGCCATAGTCTGGTCTCGTTTCTAGACCCATATGTTATTGTGTTTAGAGCAAAGCAGCAAACAGACCGTCACCAGTCAGAACGTATTAAAATAGAAGAAAACAGCTGCTTTAGGGCACAGAGTCTGTTACCATGGCAACGTCAATCTGGAACATGAAACCCAGTGACGTTAATATAAATATTACCTCCGCGGGACGTTCAGAGGTGTACAGTTTCTCCTTTTAAAGCCGTATTTAAAAAGACAAATAATCTAATTTTATTCTGTCGGGCACGATGCTGTGTTTGTGTTTACATCCACCAGCCACTAGAGGGCACCGTTGTGCTAAACAGTCCGCTCGGCTGCGTGACGCTGGGACTGTCTGATTCTGAGCCCAGAAGATGTTCGAACAGTAAATACGGTTGTAGAATAAACTTATTAGTAGAAACAAGTCCTTATCCTGTACGACTTGTCTCTGAACATGGTGCTGGAACGAGTCTTTATCCTGTACGACTTGTCTCTGAACATGGTGCTGGAACGAGTCCTTATATCCTGTACGACTCGTCTCTGAACATGGTGCTGGAACGAGTCCTTATATCCTGTACGACTCTTCTCTGAACATGGTGCTGGAACGAGTCCTTATATCCTGTACGACTCGTCTCTGAACATGGTGCTGGAACGAGTCCTTATATCCTGTACGACTCGTCTCTGAACATGGTGCTGGAACGAATCCTTATATCCTGTACGACTCGTCTCTGAACATGGTGCTGGAACGAGTCCTTATATCCTGTACGACTCTTCTCTGAACATGGTGCTGGAACGAGTCCTTATATCCTGTACGACTCGTCTCTGAACATGGTGCTGGAACGAGTCCTTATATCCTGTACGACTCGTCTCTGAACATGGTGCTGGAACGAGTCCTTATATCCTGTACGACTCTTCTCTGAACATGGTGCTGGAACGAGTCCTTATATCCTGTACGACTTGTCTCTGAACATGGTGCTGGAACGAGTCCTTATATCCTGTACGACTCGTCTCTGAACATGGTGCTGGAACGAGTCCTTATATCCTGTACGACTCGTCTCTGAACATGGTGCTGGAACGAGTCCTTATATCCTGTACGACTCGTCTCTGAACATGGTGCTGGAACGAGTCCTTATATCCTGTACGACTCGTCTCTGAACATGGTGCTGGAACGAGTCCTTATATCCTGTACGACTCGTCTCTGAACATGGTGCTGGAACGAATCCTTATATCCTGTACGACTCGTCTCTGAACATGGTGCTGGAATGAGTCCTTATCCTGTACGACTTGTCTGAACATGGTGCTGGAACGAATCCTTATATCCTGTACGACTTGTCTCTGAACATGGTGCTGGAACGAGTCCTTATATCCTGTACGACTCGTCTCTGAACATGGTGCTGGAACGAGTCCTTATATCCTGTACGACTCGTCTCTGAACATGGTGCTGGAACGAGTCCTTATATCCTGTACGACTCGTCTCTGAACATGGTGCTGGAACGAATCCTTATATCCTGTACGACTCGTCTCTGAACTTGGTGCTGGAACGAGTCCTTATATCCTGTATGACTCGTCTCTGAACATGGTGCTGGAATGAGTCCTTATCCTGTACGACTTGTCTGAACATGGTGCTGGAACGAGTCCTTATATCCTGTACGACTCGTCTCTGAACATGGTGCTGGAACGAGTCCTTATATCCTGTACGACTCGTCTCTGATTATGGTGCTGGAACGAGTCCTTATATCCTGTACGACTTGTCTCTGAACTTGGTGCTGGAACGAGTCCTTATATCCTGTACGACTCGTCTCTGAACTTGGTGCTGGAACGAGTCCTTATATCCTGTATGACTCGTCTCTGAACATGGTGCTGGAACGAGTCCTTATATCCTGTACGACTCGTCTCTGAACATGGTGCTGGAACGAGTCAGCAGTGAACCAACATCCCAGCGGCTAGAACATTAGTCCTGTTGTTGCAGTACCACCTCTGAACACCAGAGTTCGCCAGATTGTCCGTGTTTCATAGTTACTCTTTAAACTCGGGGTTGATTTAGTCAGAGCTCCAAACTCGTCTGAATCACAGACTTTATTGAGGATCGATGTCATTAAACTGGAGAGGAAACCAAAACGGCATCTTTGGAGAAGGAATAAAATGGTGAACTCACAATGAATCCGATGATCACGGTGGAGAAAAAGCCCCCGATGAAGCCCTCCCAGGTCTTCTTGGGTGAGAGCTGCAGTCAAACAACAGAAGAGTCACCTTTAACATCATCGGGTGAGTTTGCTTAAACCATCGAACATCTGAGGAAAAAACCCGTTCTACAGCAGCATCCAGCTTTACTGGTTCTACTAGGACCATCCTGGCCCAGCGTGTTTTAGTCCTGGAGCAGGGAAGCTATCAAAACATGCTGGACTAGGATTACCTACCCATGGATTATAGTAACTGAGGGTTCTGGGAGTGTTTTTACCACATAAACTAGTCTTTTGGTATTTTACTAAACAAAGCAGGTTTCGGCCTAACGCATGCATTCTTCTCCTTCAGCTTCTCTTCAGCCCTGCTAAGCTATTGCAGAAGCCTGGGTGGGTTGCTGCTGCATCATCACTGTCCACTTCTCCCTATCCAGGTAGTCTCACGTCCGGAGCGCTCCTCCCTGGACTGCAAACACTAACACCTGGTCTCTCCCTGTAGCTAGCAGGTCGTTTAACCTCCACAGCTGTGAAGAAGTGATTTCTTTTCTAGCCTGCACTTTCAATAAAGCATAGAATCAAAAAAGTGGGTTTTTTTGTCTGCAAGAGGAACAGGATCCCTGTCCAGTCTTCCTGCAGAAGAGTTTAATCTGCAGGAATTGTTGGATTTTATTGTCAGGAGTGCTCAGAGACCGAGTCAGGATGTGACCGCGATTCCTTCGGAAATCGCAGAAGTCAGTCAGCTGCTGGCGTGCGCTCCGTTTTCCTTCATGGGGCTCTGATGGGAATCTAGGGTTACGTTATGGGATGGGTGGAGGTGAGATTTCACGCATCCCAGCATTTTGTTTGTGGGTTGTTTAAATGTCAGAAAATAAGAAAACTCAAATTTTCGGAAGAAACGACGTCTCCATGGTGCCAATCACCTGTAGGCTTGTCCTCGCTCTGATGCAGATCTTATAACAACACCCAGCACGTACGTTCCCCTAAAATCACATTACCCACACCTTTCCCTCCATGAAAAGCCCGGGAGGGCTCTCTCCTACAGGGAGAGACAAGTCTGACCTTTATAAGCGGAGTTCTCCCAAAGAAGAATCCAAACAGGTAAGCCATGATGTCGTTGCAGATCACGATGGAGATGGGAACGATAAACCTGCAGAAGGAATTCAGGTCACACACAAAACTTCTCCATCTTTGAAAGTTTATTAAAGTTAAAACTGGTTCTTAAACGGATTTTTGCTGAATTTGCTGCATAAAAATCAAAACAAAGAGCAACACAACAGTGAGCACAAACTTGTGACGACACGGAGACAACATGGCGGATTCTTCTGATCCGCCTGTGTCCTGCTTACCAGATCATTCCTTCAAACAGGTTCTGAATGACAAGGTGGGACTGAGTTACCACAATCAACAGGGTCACATGGGTCCAAGCAAACTGGAATGGCAAACACAAACACCACAGATTCACTGGAACGCTGCTCACAGGTGAGCTTGTGTCAGAATCACAGGAATCAGACGGAAAAAACATCCGGACAGAACGACGGGGGCAGGTGGACGATGGGCGGAGTTACAGTCACACGGGAATTGTGGGAAAATGCATGCACATGAAAGACAGGAACATCGCAGCCAGTCAGAGCAAAGAGAGCATTGCTGCCTAGCAGAACCTGCAGATGGTTGTGGAGGACCGCGGTCATCATGTTCATGGAGAAAGTGGGACAGGAGTGTCCAGGCCGTGTCCTCGAGGACCAGGGTTGGACACTCCACGTTGTCTTACTTAAAAGTACCTTTTGCTCACTATTTTACAAAATGACAATGAAAATAAAATCAAATGTTTGGATTAATAAAACGAGGCACAAGGAAACAAAAGAGAAGCAAATGACTTTAATGAAGCTAGGGTTAGCTCCTAATCTATGAGTAATGCCAATAATGGGTTTACGGCAAGCTAAAACATCATAAAATCCTAATCCTGTGAAAGATGATGAATGCAGGAGGGCTAGGGGTTAGTGTTACTGATACACACCATGTAAAACTGCAGGCGGTAATGTTTCTTCACTAAACTCAGCACAAACATGCAGAAACCTGTGGAAGAGTAAACAACATGCTGTCAACATCTGGAAGAAACAGTTCAGGTGCTGCAGGAGACGGGATTAAATCAGCCTAAACTGTTATTGAATCATTCAGATCTGATCCGACCCGGATTACAACCGACGCGCCGTTTCCATCAAACTGGCGGACGGAGCAGATTTCATCCACGCCAACCGCGAAACGTCCCCAGAAGGCAGAAGGAGACAAAGCGGGGTTTTCTGATCAGCGGGCGTGTAACCTGGGTTTAATATTAATATTAATCTATCACATTAACCGACAGAAGTGGAAGAAACTCTGAATAATTATGAAAAAACCATCGACATACATATAAACAAAAACGGCCGATGACTTTTTTTGGGGTTTTTAAATAAACTGTAAAATTCTAAAACATCTGTAGAAAAAAAAAGACAAAATCTGTAGTTTGTAAATTTAGCTTTTGTTCCGTTTCCTCAGAAATATTCCTCAGCTTTTGGGTGTGTGTGTGTACATGCGTCTGCTTTTGTTTGTGTGTGTGTGTGTGTGTTCATGTGTGTCTGCCCATGTGTGTGTGTGTACATGTGTCTGCCCATGTGTGTGTGTGTACATGCGTCTGCTTTTGTTTGTGTGTGTGTGTGTGTACATGTGTCTGCCCATGTGTGTGTGTGTACATGCGTCTGCTTTTGTTTGTGTGTGTGTGTACATGCGTCTGCTTTTGTTTGTGTGTGTGTGTACATGCGTCTGCTTTTGTTTGTGTGTGTGTGTACATGCGTCTGCTTTTGTTTGTGTGTGTGTGTACATGCGTCTGCTTTTGTTTGTGTGTGTGTGTACATGCGTCTGCTTTTGTTTGTGTGTGTGTGTGTGTGTGTGTGTGTTCATGTGTGTCTGCCCATGTGTGTGTGTGTGCATGCATCTGCTTTTGTTTGTGTGTGTGTGTACATGTGTCTGCTTTTGATTGTGTGTGTGTGTGTGTGTTCATGTGTCTGCCCATGTGTGTGTGTGTACATGTGTCTGCTTTTGATTGTGTGTGTGTGTGTGTGTGTTCATGTGTCTGCCCATGTGTGTGTGTGTACATGTGTCTGCTTTTGATTGTGTGTGTGTGTGTGTGTGTGTTCATGTGTCTGCCCATGTGTGTGTGTGTACATGTGTCTGCTTTTGTTTGTTTGTGTGTGTGTGTGTGTGTGTGTGTACATGTGTCTGCTTTTGTTTGTGTGTGTGTGTGTGTGTGTTCATGTGTCTGCCCATGTGTGTGTGTGTGCATGTGTCTGCTTTTGTTTGTGTGTGTGTGTGTGTTCATGTGTCTGCCCGTGTGTGTGTGTGTACATGTGTCTGCTTTTGATTGTGTGTGTGTGTGTGTGTGTTCATGTGTCTGCCCGTGTGTGTGTGTACGTGTCTGCTTTTGATTGTGTGTGTGTGTGTGTGTGTTCATGTGTCTGCTTTTGTTTGTGTGTGTGTGTGTGAGTGTGTGTGTGTTCATGTGCCTGCCCGTGTGTGTGTGTGTGTGTGTACATGTGTCTGCTTTTGATTGTGTGTGTGTGTGTGTAATCATGTGTCTGCCCGTGTGTGTGTGTGTGTGTGTGTACATGTGTCTGCTTTTGATTGTGTGTGTGTGTGTGTAATCATGTGTCTGCCCGTGTGTGTGTGTGTGTGTGTGTGTGTGTGTGTGTGTGTTCATGTGCCTGCCCGTGTGTGTGTGTGTGTGTGTGTACATGTGTCTGCTTTTGATTGTGTGTGTGTGTGTGTAATCATGTGTCTGCCCGTGTGTGTGCATGCATCTGCTTTTGTGTGTGTGCATGCATCTGCTTTTGTGTGTGTGTGTGTTCATGTGTCTGCCCGTGTGTGTGTGCATGCATCTGCTTTTGTGTGTGTGCATGCGTGTGTGTGCGTGTGTGTGTGTTCTCTGCAGACACAGAAGTCACGTTGTCTCCAAGGACAGTCTCACCTGCCAGATACAAAGCGAAGGAAATGAAGCGGTGATAGCGAGCCAAGAACTGCAGAGGCTCCTCCCTCTGCACCAAACCCCCGAAGTAATCTGCAACAGTCTCACCATAGAAGAAGTAGTTGACACAAATCAGGAAGTACCTGAGCAGGAAAAAGGGGAGGGGTCAGTTACTCTACACTTAATTTATGACTAAAGGACCAAACAATCCGAGATTATACTGGTGTAAGTGTTTCTGACCCAGTGTACGTTGACCTGGTGTGTGTGTGTGTGTGTGTGTGCGCGCGTGCGTGCGTGCGTGTGTGTGTGTGTGTGTGTGTGGTGTGTGTGTGTGTGTGTGTGTGTGTAGCACAGAGCAAAGATCACTGCTGTGCTGGAAGTAAGAGACAGCTTTCACCTAGTCACTCACTCACTCACTCACTCACTCACTCACTCACTCACTCACTCACTCACTCAAATTGTCCATCGTTGTTTCTTTACCGACTCACCAGCTCAGAGTCCTGAACCAGGGCAGCTCGTAGGAATGGTAGACTCTGTAGCCGATGGTGATGATTTCATGGAAACACTTGATCTGGACACCCATGACCTGCAGCAAACAAACTGGGTCAGGGTACGGTTCCCAGAAAACCTTTTTGAACTAAGAAACTATCTTTTCTGTTGCTCATGAATACCAGTTAAAGGTGTGGTTCACTCATCTAATCAACACAACTGCAGTGCTCTCTACTATAGATGAATGTCTTGTGAGAGGAGCTCTATGAGAAAAAGCTCTGGCGCTCCTGTTTCAGGAACTAGAAGTGAGTCACATCACAGCTGAGCTTCAGATGACAGGATATGGAGTCTTACTTCCTGATATGTGGACATCTCTCCTCTGATTGGCTAACAGCAACACGACTACCACTGACTCTGTTTTCTCTGCAACGTTGATGTTTCATCTCCACAAATAACACAAGCCTGGAGGAGTTCTGGTGTGTGGTGGACTTGCTAATGCTAACGTTAGCTCCTACTAGCAGAGATGTTCTCTGCTGTTTCCTGGACTAAACCAACAACAGCCTTCCCCGTCGTGAGTCCAGATGGGTGAGTCCATGAATGTTAGTGACAGTGTGACGTAGATCTGTCAGGATTTTCTATCCTAGAGTTTCACCGTCTGTTTTCTACCACAAGCCACTGCAGCTGATAGGTGTAGGAGACTATTTTCATGTTCAGCCTGCAGTAAACACTCATTAGAATCACAGATAATTATTAAAACATGGTTTTTCAGTGAACCGCACCTTATAAGTGACTCACCGCAACGATAAGAGCTATGGGTCCCATGTAGGTGATGAGGAAAAAGCTTGAAATCATGGGAATGGACAAAACTCCTCGTATCCAGTAATTCTTCCACCTGTAGGGAATACAACCACCTCCAGTTTAAGGTTTTGCGTCGATAACGCAGGTGACAACAGGGTCAGCCGGCTGGTTTAAGCCTGACCTCAGACCAGAACTGGGTGAAGGAAAAACCAGTTGTTTATTTTATAATAGAAAAAGATTTTTATTGGCCTCTGATGGTTTAAAGGGGCATTATGGAAGTTTGACAGCCAAAACATGTATAGAAATAATAAATGTCTTCTTCATACATTCTCCTGCAATGCCCTGGTCCTGTAGAATGAGCCCTAGCATTTTTACTGTGATTGCCTGTTTTTCTGTAAAATCACAGAAAAAGAGAGATGCTCGGGTCGAGCAGGCTGCTTCACGCGCGTTCACGCTCAGGCATCGCCCGTAGCATTTGCTATCCGTAGCTTTAGCAGCAGAGAGAGAGGCAGTGCCACTTTGTCGCTGTTCCTAACTCCTAGTGACAAAGCTAGCTACATTTCTGAGGACCCTTAGCTACTTTCTGTAGAACTTTCTTCTAGATATTTCCTGCTAATTAGCAACAAAATAGCCATTTTCACTCCGAATCGTTCTTTGAACGTTGTTTCAGCTGTCATCAAGGATATAAATGTTACAGATACAAAGGACGTCATTGGTGCTTTAGCTCACCTAGTAAGATGTCGGACTCTCGTGAGAAGACCTGGGTTTGATTCTGGGTGTGAACATAGTTTATTTAGAGTTTCTTTTTTACATTAATGGTATAATTTTTTACAGTAAGATGCCCAAATTTTTATTTGAAACTCGCCGAACGGCATTGAATTCACAGATAAAAAAGATGTGGGTTCAACTTTTATTTTGGAAAAATTTTTCAAGCAAGGGAAGGGAACGATCTGAGCATGCAGGAGGACTGACCCATCATAAACCTTTGTCGGCTGTGCTGAAGAGAAAGGTACAGAACCAAATTATGTAATTAATTAGCTGCGTGTTCTCCTGTCCTCTGTCCTCTGGGCCACACACACACACACGGGACTGACTCAGCTGTTATTTTCGTTAAGGAGTGTGCACGTACAGCATGCGCGCCTCGTGCACGAGCCTCCTATTGAAGCTGCCGTTACGCTTTTGGCCTGAGGGGGCAATCGCGAGCATAAAAATTCAAAACTCCGTTAAGTCCCTTTAAGTGCTGCCTTTAGACTGGTTTGTAATGTCCTCAGGTTAACTGGGTTATTAAACACACTGGCCTGTGCCTGTTACTGGTTACCAGCAGCAGCGCTGCTGCAGACACATCTGGAGCCCGTTTGGACCCAGGAGGCGTTCCTGCAGCACCTGCTGTGGCCCACCGTTTGGAGCTCTGAGGCCCGCTGGTCTGAATTCAGAACAAAAGGGAGGAAAGGGCTAAAAGCTGCACAGCAGCAGAGTTAAAGGCTGCTGAAGCTCAGGGGTGGATTACACCACGCTGTGAACTCACAAACTCATATAATTGTCGAGATGAGTCGTGAGCTTGGAACTTTGGCTGAGATTCAGACTCTGGCACAGAAGGTGGATTCCATCAAGGAGAAAGTTGACGGGACGGCACGGATTTATTAACTACGTCATTATTGGATCGAGAGGGGTTGGAGACCAACAGAACTTTCAGACAGAGAGGAAATTTTCTCTGTCTGGCCCCAAAACCAGTTCTTATCTGAATCTGGTGCCCCTGAGCCTGTGAGGCTGATCTCGGAATTGTGTGCACTGAAACTCTAACTTCCCTCTGGGATTAATAAAGTGTCTTTGAATTGAATTGAATGAATGGATGAAAACAGCTGCATCATGAAAAACGCTGCTGCAGACCCCTCCTACAGGGGGCAACCCTGCTGTCACACACCTCTGCTTCACTACAGGATAACAAACAGGCCTCCTTTGTGTTTACGTAACCGGAGACTCTAGAAAAGCATCTAAACATCTGGAAAAAGATTTCACGTGAGAACGAAACGGTTGGCTCTGAATGAACAGAAACGTAGACGCATTTCATTGTCAGGAGCATCGCTCCTGACTTTGGTGACAACAAAGTAATGTAACTAAGTAATAGTAACTTGATGCGTGATTGTCAGCCACAAATCAAACCAGATGAGTAACTATGTGATAAATGACCCACACCGGTCTCTGAGTCAGAGGACTCCAGAGCTCTTTACTACAGAGATCATTCACCCACTCACACGCTGGTGGGGATGAGCTACGACGTAGCTGCAGCTGCCCGCCGACAGAGGCGAGGCTGCTAAGCACAGGCGCCGCCAGCCCTTCCCACCACCACCAGCAGGCAAGGTGGGTTAGGCGTCTTGCCCAAGGACACAACAGCAGCTTTCTCTGGCGGGAGCCAGGATTGAACCAGCAACCCACCACAACCCGCTCTACCTCCTGAGCTGCTGCTGCTCTAACTAGAGCGTCTCTGAACTTTGACCTTAGACATCCTAATGCTCCTCTGACAGGTGGAACAGCATCCAGCTCAGACCGTCTGAAGGCTCAGGAACCCTCTGCAGCTGTTCTGGCTTCATCAGCTGACTGCAGTCTGGAACACTGAACCTTTCTCACTAATCTAGCCGTCTGAAATTCCACTATCTCCGCTCCGCCCCCACTTTCCGCTGCCGCTCGCTTCCGAACTCGAATTATACTATTCCCGCTCTACAACGGCTCCGCCCCGGTGCGGAGACCTGAGGTGCGCAAACAAGCATGCGCAGGATTTTCGAGATCTTGCGATACAGTCTGAGCAATAAACGCGGAAGTTAGATCCAAACACCCGTTGTGTGGGAGAAGCATCGACATGAACTGTTGAATCTGCCCATCATTTGTGTTGAGAGATCAGCAGTGTTTGGATCAACAAAGTGTGACTACTTTGATAGTGGAAACTGTATTTATGGCTTATTTTGTGCATTTAAAGTTCAGCCGCCATTGATAGTTGTTAAAAGTTGTTAAACATGGGCAAATGAAACGAAAAACGCCTTTTATTTATCGATTTATTGTGACATAATGGAAGCTGTGCTTGCTCCCTTTCCTGCTGGGCGGTTGTGATTTCTGTCCATTGACTGCGGAGGTGCTCCGGCGTCCGGCGAAAATAGAATCGATCCTATTTTTGCCGGATGGCGGAACGGCGGGCGCAGTAGTGGAACAGCTCTGACTGACTACAACGGGACCGTTCGTGCCGGAGCGGGGCGGAGATAGTGGAATTTTGGGGAAGAATGAAGTTTTCGTCAGCTGCGAGCCATAATCGTATACAGGAATGAGTCTGTCTCATAAGTTAGCTTCACCTTTAGGTTGGATTCCTAACATAAACACTTTTCCAGTTTCTCCTGCGGTAAATGATGCTCCTGCTTCCTAAAGGCGTGCACCCACATAAAAACACTTTAGAAGAGCCTTTTGGCTGAAGAAAAGCTACCACCAGTGCTTGCAGGATTAATATTCATGTTTTTAGTTTGTTATTGAGTTATTTCTGTATGTTATCAAATGACCTCCATGTTCCTGTGCCAACAGCAGCTGAAACGTTCCACCAGCCCGTCGGGAGTCAGACTGAACCAAGCCCAACGTGGCTTCCCTCAACAGATCCAGCATCAAATCAACTCTTGGTGGAAGGTTATCAGAGCCCCAGTCCTTCTGTACCTGGGTGGCAGCCCTTCCAGAGCTTTGGTCAAACATTCCGGAGTGTTGTCGGTGTCTGCTGTGGACACAGGAACATCTGGAGTGTCTGTTTTGGAGTCAACATCACATTCTCCCTCAGCGTCGCCCGACAGGCCCAGCCGGTCTTCGCCATCAGCTTCCTGCACAAAAAACACAAAAAAAGATGTGTGAGTCTTCTGAAAAATAAAATACACGATCTCACATCTGTCATCTGTCAGCGCTCACGAGTAGACATGCTGCACCCAGATCAGCTGTGAATGAATCACAACCTTTCTGTTGGTCTGGTTTCCATAGAAACCGTGTCATAATGGTCTCACATGCACACTGGGCATGAAAATGTTCTCCACCCCCGACTCCTCCATCAGCCACGAGACCAGAAAACAATCTGTTCAGAAAAGGCCAGTCTCTTCTACGTGACAGGGAACATTAGCAGTCATAGCTCCACCCACCTAGGTTAGGGACCGCCCACAGGAAGGAGGGATGAGCACGTCTTGATTAGTAGAAGCTAGCCGTTAGCATTAGCAACTCCACAACATGGAGGAACTCCTTCAGGCTCCAGTCATTAGTGAAGAAAAACAACAACGTTGCACTTTTGCCCAGGAATGAAAGGTGTCACGTTGGCGCTGACCAATCAGAGGAGAGGCATTTAAATATCATGAATATTAATGAGGAAATAACTAACCTTAACCCCCCCCCACACACACACACACACACACACACACACACACACCTTGGCAGCAGGCTGCTCAGTCCTTTTGTAGATTTGCAAACAGGTAAATGTAGGTAAAGTCCAGCAGGACCAAAGGGCTGTGCAGATGCTAATTTAATAGGTCAGAGTTTAACCTCTCACCTGCGAGGGGGAGGAGTCTACAGAACAGGTGTGTTCTAAATTTGACAGGGATTCAAGTCAAATACATCAACACACCACAGGAAGCCAGAGGCTTTACTGAGGAAACCCTCGTGTTACCATCACCTGTACCCAGGCTCGGGGGGGGGGGGGGGGGGGGGGGGGGGGGGATGAGCGGGTGTGTTGTCCAGGGCCAAAGGTCAGAGGGGGTCAGAAGTGCAAAGGAAAAAGAGAAATCCTGGTGTGGATCATTTTGTCCTGGGTCCAGCTGCACCCGCCCCGCCCCAGAACAACAGACCTGAGAAGTTGGTAGAACATCAGATTAGAGTGTGGTGGAGCTGGACGGTCAGATGAATCAGACACTAAAACATCTCATCTATCAGGATGTTTCACCTTTAAATGATGAAACCAGATTTACTCACTCAGATTTGAACCACAATCATTTCCAAACGTTACCCAGGTGAGAGGAAAGGAGTTTCCTCCGTAATCAGAGCTACTTTTAAACCCAGCTCACTTCCTCCAAGGCTCGTCTGAGATCCTGGAATTACCTTTCATGGGTGGTTTTACCCGGACGCTGCTAATGTGGTGAGTGAGGTGGGGTCGTCAGGGTCAGCTCAGGGAGCGGTGAAAGACGAGGGATTAGAGATGCTAACGTGGCTTTTTTCTCCGCTTTAATGAGGGAAAATGTCTCCTGCAGTCAGAATGAACTCAGAGCTGCTCTTTTTGACTAAAGAAGGAAAAAAGTCGGAATGACATCATCTTTAGAAAATGTTTGAGTTAATCTGCCTCAATTCTTGCTATGATTATTATTTTAGTTTTGCATGAAGCATCTCTAAATGTGGAAAGAAAGAAACACTCAGGGGCGTAGTTTTTATACAGTAGCTTCAAAACATTGCAGACACACATTACTGACAGGCTTTTGTTTAACTGGATGCAGGATGATGGACTCAAACTGGAGCGGTTCGCAGCCGAGTGTGAAGCAGCTGGGATGAGAATCAGCTCCTCTAAATCTGAGACCATGGTCTTGAGTCAGAAAAGGGTAGAATGCCTTCTCCGGGTCAGGGATGAGGTCCTGCCCCAAGTGGAGGACTTTAAGTATCTTGGGGTCTTGTTCACGAGTGAGGGAAAACTGGAGCGTGAGATCGATAGGCGGATTGGTGCTGCATCTGCAGTGATGCGGGCGTTGTACCGGTCTGTCGTGGTGAAGAGAGAGCTGAGTCAGAAGGCGAAGCTCTCGATTTACCGGTCGATCTACGTTCCTACCCTCACCTATGGTCACGAGCTTTGGGTAGTGACCGAAAGAACGAGATCACGGAGGGGCTCGGAGTAGATCTGCTGCTCCTCCACATCGAGAGAAGCCAGTTGAGGTGACATGGGCATCTAGTCAGAATTAGTGCTGCCACTGAGAAACCCTGAGAAAGAAGCATCATGGCGAGTGTAACGTAGCTCAGAAGTTTGGGAGAAGCACGTAGAACGCAAACTCTGCTAAGTGAAACTCTCCTTTCACGGGAGCACATCGGCGACGCGCGAGCACCTGAAGAGGAAGAACGTCCTGGACGAGAACAAAGAGTCACCTCTGTAAGCTAACTACCTCGTGTTAGCTGCTGACATCAACAGCAGTGGCGGTGATGACCGGATTACCGTTAGAACACGCTTCTACGTCACGTAATTGCTCCAACGTTACGAACACTAATGATTCGTTAATCCCGCTACGTTGGAGTTAAAACCACGCTTCTCCTCTCCAACGGACGAGTTTGTTTCCTGGCCAGTGACGGTTTTACTTGGACACGTTTATGAGCAGGAGTCGTTTTTGTGTGCAGTTTATTTTTGGTTTCAGGAGCCTACCTCCACCTGACTGCAGCATTTGTGTTGACAGGTTACAAAGTGAAATACAGGCGTTGCTAAGCCATCGTCGTCTTTATTAGAAGGCACCTAGCTGATCACACTTCAGACTAGAAGCTAATGATGGTATGGTAGTGAATCCTGGTGCAACAAGCTACACTTTATGAATGACACGACTAGTCGACTACTAATCTAGTCGTTTGTGGCAGCCCTAGTCAGGATGCCTCCTGGACGGCTCCCTGGTGAGGTTTTCCAGGCACGGACAACTGGGAGGGGAAGACCCAGGACACGATGGAGAGACTATGTCTCTCAGCTGCAGAGGGAACGCCTTAGGATTTCCCCCGAGGAGCTGGTCCAAGTGGCTGGGAGAGGGAAGTCCGGGCCTCCCTGCTTCAGGCTGCTGCCCCTGCGACCCGACCCCGGATAAGCGGACGAGAATGGATGGATGCAAGATTAGAAGCTGGACATACCGGCAGATTATAATAATTATAATCCTACAACAAAAAACGTACTCTACTACGTTTTCTAATATTTACGAGCCAGGATGAAAACATTAGGATGAGACGGTTTGTCCCGACGCCACACCTGTAGGGTGGCAGTGCTGGTACCTGCTTACAGGTGAGAGAAGTTCCTCCACCAGCAGCAAACACCAGCCTGCCAGCTTCAGCTCAGTTTTCAGCAGCAAGAGCAGCCAGCTGGGAGGAACTCCAGAAAACAGGAAGCTCCGGAATACTGTTCATTCCCAGGTTAAACTGTCATCGCCTGAACTTTTCCAGCCTGATCTAGAAACTCAAAAGCACACCTGACCAGAGAGCCGGGGCCTCTTTATAAAACGTTGTGTAGAATTCTAACGAAACCCTACTAGTGTCCTCACACGCACTTCCTGCTTTAGAAATCACACCTGTCTCAAAAAGGTGCCCA
The DNA here is from genome assembly GCF_043380555.1 of Nothobranchius furzeri. NCBI lineage: Eukaryota > Metazoa > Chordata > Actinopteri > Cyprinodontiformes > Nothobranchiidae > Nothobranchius > Nothobranchius furzeri. The sequence goes on along the minus strand of NC_091750.1, from coordinate 39,061,600 downwards.
GGTGATGCTGGATCACCAACCTTCTGCCCTAAAGGGTCAACGCAGAGCGCGTTACGACTAATCTGCATATAGATACACCTGCTGATTGGTGGCATGTCACAGGTAACCATGACAACCAAGGTTTGTGAGTGACGTAAAGATAAGGAAAACTGCTTTACTGCAGTCCAGCGGCACCGCGTTGTTCCAACTGTCGAGCGATCACATAAAAACATCACAAAGAGGCGGTCAGGTGGAGGCAAAGAGGAAGATGGGAATAATCGCTGATCCCGTCCAAAACGGCTGACTTATGGTGCTCAGGGATCGCCAAGATAAAATATCAGCCGCCTGTTTAATCCCACAATTAACCTGATACGGTTTAAATCTCCGTCTGATGACAACCTCTCTGGTTGGGTCACATGGTCTCAACAGACAGGAACACAGTCGTCCTCCATGCTTTCCTTCGCAGCGTCAAAAGTGACCTGATGAGTCAAGAGCAGCTTCTATCACAGAAAAATGACTCTGGATGAAAACCAGAACATCTCAAGAGTCTTCAGAGCCCTTCTTCATGTTCAGCAGTCGGGTCATCACCACGTCTTCGCCTCCCGTCTGTAGGAGCTGAAGCATCTGCTGCTCACAGGATCCACCAGATAATCATCACCCCTCACATTCCTGTTAGATTGTCTTCATGATTGTAAATTAGCCTTTTTTATTTTATTACAACATCTGCGGGTTTGCTGTTGGAGCTGTAAGAAACTTGGATTCTTAATCTTTTTACTTTTTTTTGTCCTTCTCTACAACTTATCGGACTTCCTGCTTGCCTTCAGCTAAAACCTGACAGCTGACGCTTCGACTCAGACGAGTCAATAAAATCCTTCAACACATGGTTTCTCAAATCTCGAGATAAACAGTTTGCAACAGTTCTGCGGACGTCACAGCGGCCTTCCCAGAAGTGGGAGAAATCCCACAAACCCATCTAGAACTGTGAAAATCACAGCAGATCTGCAGAAAATCAACCTTTTAACTGCAGCTCAGTTATTTCATATCCAAGTTGTTAAATCAAATCAAATCAACTTTATTTATATAGCACTTTTCATACAAAAAATGCAACTCAAAGTGCTTTACAGATTAAAATGGCCCCATAGATCCCACATTCCCATCCCAGCCCCCCTCCCCAAGTATAAAACAATTAAAAATTACAGTTCCCCTCCCGCACCCAACTTCCAAAGTGGACATACAATCACCCGCACACACACACACACACACACACACACACACACACACACACACACACACACACGCACACACACACACACACACACACACACTCGTGAACACCAGAGGAAACAATAGGCTGAGTTCAGATGGGTCAGGTAATGAACGACACATCATCAGCGGAGCCATCTGCCCTGGCAGCAACAGATCCACGGCAGCAGCCAAGACACCGGCCCATGACGCCCAGTGGCGTAGGGCAGAAACCCCCACCAGTGCCCGGGCACTACCTGGGGAGCGCCCCGGCCGCCGCCGCCCCTGACCACCGGCCCCAAGGCAGAGGGCTCCGCAGAGGAAACACTGGAGGATTTAAGATATATAACATATAAAATAATAAAAGCTAATAATGATAAAAAGTAACTGATAAAAAGTGATTATAAAGATAGTAAAAGAAAACATAATCATATAAAAACACTAAGATGTATATAAAATGATAAAAATAATAAAAGAGATAAATATGTATTTATAGATAAATAGTAATCAGTTAAAAGCTAAGCTAAAAAGGTGGGTCTTGAGCCTATTCTTAAAAGCCTGGATGTTCCCTTCGGACCTGAGGTCCTCCGGCAGCCCGTTCCAAAGGCGAGGGCTGTAATACTTGAAGGACGCCTCGCCGTGGGTGTGAGTCTTAACTTTAGGGATAACTAGGAGACGGCTGCCAGAGGAGCGCAGAGACCGCGAGGGTTTATACAGTAAAAGCAGTTCTGAAAGATAAGAAGGCCCAAGACCATTAAGACACTTAAAAACCATTAAAAGAACCTTAAAATCAATCCTGAAACATACGGGGAGCCAGTGCAGTGATTTTAAAACCGGAGTGATGTGCTCCCGCTTCCTGGTCTTCATCAGGACACGTGCTGCTGAGTTTTGTAAAAGTTGTAAACCTGAGATGCTCTTTTTGGGAAGACCAGAAAGCAGGGCATTGCAGTAATCAATTCTACTGGTTACAAAAGCATGCACTAGCGTCTCCGTATTGGCCCGAGAGAGAATGGGGCAGACTCTGGCGATATTCTTAAGATGGTAAAAACCTATTTTTGTGATGTTTTTAATATGGGGGATAAAAGTCAGCTCAGAGTCGAAAATAACACCCAGATTCTTCACTTGTAGTGATGGATAAAAAGACATTGATTGTAGTTTAGGTAAAAGTTTCTCTCTCTGGGCCTCAGGACCGATGACTAAAACTTCAGTTTTGCCCTGGTTGAGCTGGAGAAAGTTTTCAGTCATCCATGATTTAATATCTAAAATGCAATTAAAAAGTGTTTCCATTGGCTGAGCGTCATCAGGAGACACGGAGATGTACAACTGTGTATCATCAGCGTAACTGTGGAAATTCACCCCATGTCTCCTGATGACGCTGCCCAGAGGGAGCATATAGAGGTTAAAAAGTACTGGGCCTAGAATTGATCCCTGAGGCACCCCGCATGTGATGCTGTGGACCCCAGAGGAACAGGTATCCAGACTCACCATAAAAGTCCTGTCTGTGAGGTAGGAAGTAAACCAACTGTGAACAACACCAGAGAGGCCGATCTGTTTTAAACGGGTTAAAAGAATAGTGTGGTCTACTGTATCAAAGGCAGCACTTAGATCCAGCAGAACCAACACTGTTGCCCTCCGAGCATCAGAATTTGTTCTAAAATCATTTAAAATCTTCAGAAGGGCCGTCTCAGTGCTGTGGTTCACCCTAAAACCAGACTGAAATTTCTCTAGGACATGTTGGTGGTTGATAAAATCATTAAGTTGTATTAAAACAAGCTTCTCTCTGTTCCCTTTACAACATTATAATAAAGGTCACCAACCATCAGGGAGGATTCAGGTTTTATTCAGGGTGATGGAAGCACAAGAACGTCACACTCGTGTTTAACTGGTGAAACAACAAAAACCCTCCAGGCTCTCAAACTGAAATCCAGCTAATTCCATCTTTAACTAGCTGCGATCTTAAAACAACTAGTTAGGTTTAGAGCCCGAGTTATCTTGTTACACCACACGTCTCCTTCATCCTGGAGGACCCTAGTCATCCCAGTCTGATCCCTTACGTCATCACAGCAGGTTCATAACAAGTTTCGGTCTGATCAGCTCCACCATAACGTTACTCCAGTAATCATGCTGTTAGAAGCAGTCTGGTGCTTTTCTCTCGCGGCAGTAGTGGAAATGAGCTTTTAGAATTAATTCCTTACTATTCTATTTTTATCAGAACCGCGATGACGCATTAACTGGCCTTCAGCTGCTTTGATTTGACGTGACTTTTCCTGAAGACGATGATAAATTTTGTGAAATCCTCCGCTCTAGAAAGCCCGTGAACGCAACACCTAAGGCGAGCCGTTCCAGAGTTCGTTCCGGGACCGTGAGGTGGTTTCTAACAGGATTAACCGGACAGCTAACCGGCCCGGCTAGCTTCGGCTGACAGCAACCGGCCCGACTCGTTTTCAGGGCGAGGTGTGACGGTGGTCCCGGCTCCTGTGTGCTTTACCTTGTCGCTGATATTGTCGGTGCTGTCCGGGTCTCCGCCGCCGCCGCCTCGCTTCCTCAGCTCCGTCATGATCCGCTCGTTTCTCCGACGGGACGTTAATGTGTCACATAAGCCGCCTCAGAGGGCAGGCAGGAGAGGCGGCGCGAGCCACAAACCGACAGGTTTCCCGAACAGAGTCTGGATTTGTGTGCTTGGTTCTGGCCCAAACACGGTCCGGGAGGAATGTCAGACTCAGCTGGTTCCGACAACAGGAATCCACCGGACGCTCTGACCCGGCAGCCCGTGTTTGTTTATCGCCGCAGTCCGTGCGCTCCTCCTACTGCCGCAAAGTTCTGGTCAATAAAAACAAACTTTTTCCGGTAGTATCTTTCAAAATAAAGGCTTTTTTTTAATGACAAACTTCTCGGTGAAGCAAAAAGTAGTAGTGGTGACACTTAAATAACTATTAAAATCTTTATTCACCTACATTAAGCATAAATATTAAGAACGAACAATCCTGAACACGATGCTTAATAACTACATAGATAAAGGTTTTTAATCTATCCAAGGCATAAAAAAATACAACTTATTTTTATTATTTGTGAAAATCAAATCGGTGAAGCATACAGTAGTAGTGGTGACACTTAAATAACTATTAAAATCTTTATTCACCTACATTAAGCTTAAATAATATGAAGAACGAACAATCCTGAACACGATGTTTAATAACTACACAGATAAAGGTTTTTAATCCATCCACGGCATGAAAAATAAAACTTATTTTTATTATTTGTGAAAATCAAATCAGCGTAATTTTGGAATAT
>NC_091750.1:39024588-39052088 GCF_043380555.1 Nothobranchius furzeri | reverse complement strand
AAAAACTTTAATCATCCCAGAGGGGCAACTGTTTACGTATGGCACGTATAATGTAAAACGCGCCAAAAACACTTTTCTACTGAAAATCAAACCTTGGGAAGTAAAGTATTGTGGCGGGGACAAACTGACGTCCACACGAAGACACGCTCAGGTGTCTGAGGAGGCCCGTTACCGCCACACCTCCCAGAAAACGCCAAAGCCGAGTTTGTCACACGGAAAACAGAAAAAACGGAAAATTTTAAAACTCTGTGCAGAAATCCCGTAAATGAGACCCGAAAGCCTGAATCAGGACTTCCGGATAAGCGAAAAATCTTTGAGAAGGCATGAAATGAACGCGCGTCTGTGCCCGAGTGACTCCGTTATTTACGAACGCCGTTCCTCACACGCGTGTCAGAACCGCCGCAGCCATCAGAAATCTGACCTCTGACAGAAGAGCTGCCCGCAGTTCCTGCAGTGGTGGCGTCGCTCCGTCAGGGAGAAGCGGACCGTGCAGCCGGAGCAGCTGTCCCCCCCCTCGTCTTTCACCCAGTGGTCCGCCGCCGAGCGGCCCGGCTGATCGCTCACGGACCAGCTGAACACTCGGCCACGCCCATCACCCACCAGGATCTTACTGTGGTCTCTGTGGGAGGGGGGCACAGAGAGGCGGGGCTTAGCAGCGGTTGTAATGAAGCAGTTGTAATGAAACTCTCCTCTTCGCTTACTTGGAGATGGCAAGGGAGGTGATCTCAGCCGGGTGGGCGTTGTCCTTGCGATCAAACGCTGTGTGCATGGTGAGTTTGCTGCGGAAGACCAGCTGTCGCTCCCACCGGTATCCTGTAACCACAGATATAAACACGCTGCTGTTAGAGCGGTCCGGAGAGCGCCGGGAGCATCGGCTGTTGGTCACACACCTGCTTTGAGCAGGTGAAACGTCCGTGGCTCCGCGGTGGCCGGAGGAAGAGGCTGAGGCGCGGACGCCTGGCCCGGGTGAGCCGGGTGGGGGGCTGCACCTTTAGTCTGGCCCTCAGAGTAGTTGACAAACACAAAACCGTCCTTCTCATCGATGCTGAGGCTGTCCGACCAGCGGTGGGAGTCATCAGAGCCGCTGTCCATGGACCAGGACGCCCCGGCTCGGGACGACGGACCTGTCGGGGAGAGAGAAGAAACACACTCACAACCCCACCTGGTAACAAACAGAACCACAGAGGATCTGGAGCTGGTACCCCTGGGTCTGTGGACGGTGCTGCCCGGCTGGCTGCCACTGCCGCCCGTCGGGTTGGGCGGCGCTCTGGACTCCTGGTTCAAACTGGACTCGTCTGCATCGGACTCGCTGCTGTCGTCGTCTCCGTTGTGGCTCTCGCCTCCTTCTGAGAAACACCGCTGTTAAATCCTCCGTCAAACGACCAAACCAACGGAGCTGGTCCGACAGAACTCACCGAGCTTCTCATCGCCGCAGCAGTCCGGCACGTCGGGCTCAACCGGCTCTGGAGCGGGGGTTTCTGGGACCTGGAGGAACTCCATTCTCCAGAACTGCAACAGAAAGTTTTACCAGCATGAAACCAGTCCATCTCCAGGCTGGTTCAAGCAGAACGTGCACCAACGGGAGTCTGGTTACCCTGACGACGCCGTCCGAGTGTCCCGTGACGACGACGTTCTGCGTGTCCCACTCGTTCATCTCCGACACGCAGCAGCACAGGATCTGCTGACTGCGACCCGTGAAGGTGTTGGCGCTGGCGATGGGGCTGCCGTTGATGCTCCACATGTGGATGTGGGTTCCTGCGCAGGACACGATGTCGCCCTGCACACACGCACACGCGTTCAGTACAACAACTCCACACCCACCCACCCCCCACACCCTAACCCACCGTCAGCTCGTTGATGCACACAGCAGAGACTGGCGCCCGGTGGCCCCTCAGCTGTGTGACGAAGGAGAGCTTGTTGAGGTCCCAGATGATGCAGGTTCGATCCCGAGAGCCGCTGACCACGATGCGGTATGCCGATGACGCCGTCAGACACGTTACAGCGTCCGTGTGGCCGAGTAAGGCCTAAGACAGGGGAGGGGATTTATTCTCCTGCTGGGCCCGTTTCTGACTTCTGCTGCGTTTACCTGTTTGAGCGTCAGAGACTTGGTCCTCTCCTTGGAGGTCCCCGTCTCCCACACGCAGATGGCGGTGCTGGTGCCGCCGGTGATGACCAGCTTTGGGTTTGGACATATGGCGCAGAGGATCTGACCCCACTCACACAGGCCCTCGTACACCACCAGCGCCTGAAACACAACAGCTTCAGTAAAGCGCAGTTCATCCGCACACCAGCAGGGGGCAACCCTGCAGCGCTGCGGGTTGTGTTGAAACCCACAAACGTCAGAATCAGAACACCGGAGCTGGGAACGGCGTGCTTTACGGGTTGCGGGTTAAAATCCCAGAGGGAGCGGGGGTTCACTGACCTTGTCGGACTCGTAATTGGCCAATCGGCAGCTGAGGTCGGCGTAGCCCCAGGCAAAGGTTCTGCTCCAGCCGGGTGGAACCAGGACTTTGTTTTGCTCCACAGCGAGGATTCCCTTGTCGGTGCAGACGATCTGACCCACGGGCTCCTTCAGCTCTGGACCAAACCAAATACAGAATAATCACAGGAGGGCCAGGTCTGCGCGGACGTTTGGAACGCTTAAAGGAACGTTAGGAAGCGCGTGGGAGTGGGAAAACCTTTAACAGGAGCAAGAGAAGGTCTGAGGTTATCCAGGTGATGGAAGAAGATCTTGTCGCTGCCGGAGCTCGGAGGAATGCTCGTTAACTCCCCGTTGGTCCTGCTGCGCACACGCTTAGGTGGGTGGGGCTTCTTAAACAGCTGAAAGAACACACAGGTAACTAACCAGGTAACGACCTCAGCCTTTACGAGCGACTCCTGCAGGAGCAGAGAGATCTAACCTGCTTGGGGATTTGACCGAAGTTGTTGATGAAGCCGATGGTGGCCGTTTCTTTGAGCGGGTCGTTGATGTTGTAGATGTCCACCTGGCCCTCGTAGAACAGGTGGTGGAAGACGTTCACGGCCTCCACAGCTGGAGGACCCTGCTGCTTGTAGCCAAAGATCAGGTCGATCCATTCGTGGAGGTGGGCGGAGACGTAGTCACACTCCAGCGCCTGCAGACAGGAAGACGTTAAGGCCACGCCAGCACCGGGGCGGCAGCTGTTTGGGCCGGGTCGTTTCTCACGTCTCTGTGGACTCGGATGAACTCCCGCGGGTCGCCTTTGGCCCAGGGTGGCAGGATCACGTCGCCCAGCTTGGTGCCGTTCTGCTTGGCTCCTGGTTCACCAAACAGCAAAAGGCAGAAAGAAATAAGTACGTACCACCAGCTGATTCTGGTGCCGTTTGCGCGGTACCGACCCAGATCAAAGTTGTTGGAGTTCAGCAGGAACTCCGGCAGGTAGAAGAACTCCGGGATCAGCTCCTTAACGTCGGCCATGTTGTGCTTGGAGGCGGACAGCCAAGCTTCTCGCACGCTGTGGAACATTCGGTCTGCCAGGTCAAAATGGCCTCCCTGATGATCACAGACAAGGAGGATGTTAAGATCTAGTCCCAGATGCACACGGGCCGTTTCTCCCGCTGCCCGACCCCGAACCCAACAGTCCCGTTTTTTATCGTGGCCAAAAACTTTTATCTGTTCTCAAAAACCCAAACAGAGGAAACCAAAATCATCCCCCCCGCTGAGCGGGAAAGGGGAGATAGCGTTGGGTTCAGATAAAGATGGCCGCCAGTCAGCACGACTACGGCTCAAACCTGGAGTCTGAGGAAGATCTGCGTGAACGGCTCCATCCGGACCAGATAAGAAGCGACGATCATGGCGGACGAGTAGTGGGTCCCGTAGTGGTACGCCGGGGTTTCACCTGGTGGAGCACAAACCTGTCTGATGACCATCTAAAGCCTTGTGGACGTAAACCAACACCCCCGTCCTGCGGCTCACCGTTGGGGTCCTCCCAGTCCTTGTACCGCTTCTTGTACTGCGTCAGCCGGTCGTCGGTCTGAGCGCCCATCGGCTTGGAGAGGTTGCGGAACGTTTTGGGATTGTTCAGGTCAAGTTCCTGAATGCCAAAAGCACGACATTAATGGATGATTTCGGCGGCAGTTACAACGGCTCGCGGCTGAAAAAGCAGCAGGAGTTTTCATTCAAAACGACAAAATCACCTCCGAGTCGAAGTCCGCCAGGATCCAGGGGAAGACGGGATACTGCATCAGATCGTTGTAGGAGCGCCCGGCCAGCGTGTTCAGATGCATCAGGTACTGGAAGTTGCTGATCTCTCCTCTCTGGAACACAAACACCTGTTACAGGAGTGCCGACGTTACCATGGCAGCAGCAGAAGAGGAGACCCGGCTCTGACCTCCCATCTCTGAGTCACGGACTTCTCACCGACCAGCGTGCTGAGCAGACCCGACCTGCAGACCCCACCAACACAGAAAACGCTTCAGTAACTCTCTCGTGTTTATTCATGTGTTCATTCTTAGACAACACCGTTAACGGTGGCAGGAAGCTTTAACATCACTCAAATCTGTCAGTACCCTTGTTCCACGCTGGTGTTGGGCCTCTGACCCGAAACCGACTCGGAGCTGTCGGCCAGCGACGGGACGACGGCTAAAAACCTGCCCATAAAAAAACAGGTTAGGACGTCCGCCTCCTGCACTTCACCACTTCACATCAGCAGCTGCACCTTTGGTAGACTTTGTTGCGAACGCCTTTCTGAAAGGCCAACAGGTAGTTCCTCCCATCTGCAGAGAAAACCTCCACCGCCATCGGCTGAGGAGAGATCACATGTGAACTTTGACCCCTCTAAGAGTGAAAACACTTCCTGTGACGGTGCTGCGTTCTGACCTGCAGCAGGTAGCGTCTCTTATGGACCTCCTTGATGTCCTCATAGGCGAAGATGCTGCAGGTCCTCTTCAGCTGGCTCTGGCCCTGTCGCGCTCCTCTGGGGATGATGGCCTCGTGCAAACTGGATGGAAACCAGAGTTTGTGCATCTTCACTCAGACAGAAGTCACGCTTCATCTAAAACACTTCCAGGTGAAGTTTAACGGTTGAACGGCTGGCTGTGAGAGAAAAGGCCAGACGGGTAAAAACGCAGCTTCGGATGCTGCAGAAACGACCGTCTGCTTCTAAATCGCCGTTAGCGTTGTTAGCTCAACATTAGCCTGCTTCACCCGATGTTAGAGCAAAACAAAAACCTTCTGCGGCTTCTTAGGGCTACAAGAATAACTTCTGGGTCGCTCCTGTTTACTGGCTTTGGTTCTGTAGACAACTGTGGGCTTTGTGCCTGTCGGTGTTGAATTAAAAATAACAACAACCAACCACCTGCTGCTCCAGTTGCCTAACAGGATGAATATGTAATGTGTACTCCACCTGCAGCATGACATCATCCCAGCAGCAGAGGGATGATGTCATCTTCCACGACTTTAAGCGTCTGTGATCATGAGCGGCGTGGACCTACTTGGGCGGCAGCGTGTCGATGTCCCTGATCTCCCTGGACAGGGTCATGGTGTAACCGTCGATGACGTAGAAGTGCTCCTTCCCGAACAGCAGCAGGCCCTCGCTGGTGTCCAGACCCTGCACCCTGGCACAGCGGTACATGTGCTGGATCTGAAGGAGGGGAGGGGTGCAGAACCGCCGATTAAAGACCCAGAATGCCCCACTGGAGTCATAAAGGTCTGCTCCTGCCTGACCTTTTCTCCCTCCTCCAGGAGGCGCAGCAGAGACGTGTTGTCAGTCCTCTGCTCCTCCTCGGGACCTCCCGACTCCAGCAGCTGCTCCTGAAGCTGCTCCTGACTGTCCTCATCTGCACCGTCGGCCGTGGACCGAGACCTCTTCAGAGGAGCTTTCACCAGACCTGGAGACGACAGAAACCCGTCAGAGGCCAGTCAGAGCAGCTGTCAGACGCCGCCCGACACCGCCTCTACCTTTGACCCTAGCAATGGTGTCTTCTCCATGCTCGGGCTCCTGCTGAGTGGTTTCTCCCTCCGTGCTGTGCTCCACGGAGTGCTGGTACATTCCCGGGTTTCCGGACAACAGGCGCATGTAGTATTCCTTACTGTCGTAGCTGACGGCCCGGCGGTAGCGCAGAGGTCTCTGCAGGAGGGGACAGGTTCATGAGAAGGTCTGCATGCGTGACCAGCTTACGGTGATCTTTTAAAACAAGTAACAGTTTAACGGCTGAAACTGTGCAGCAGCAAATGACGTTTCCACCCGTGATCAGATTTAAGGTGAAAACGATACCGGAGGGGAAATCATCGTTAGAAGCAACACACGGACACAGAGAGCTGGTTTCACTCAGACCCAAATGACCTCATCCAGCAGCACCAGGGTTCAAACACACTCGCTCGACTCAAACAGTCCGTGAGGCAGACACCTTGTCTACTTTTAAAACTAGACTTAAAACATTTTATTTGATAGGGCGTGTGGTTAAAATCTGATGTTAGCCTAGATCTGGACAAGTGGGGGAGTAGAGGGAGGTGGAGTGTACAGTCGGTAAAGACGGCTCTCCCTTGCCCTGCCTCCATCTAAAAAGGCTAGGTTATCCTGAGTTATCTCTGTAGTTATGCTGCTATAGGCTTAGACTGCTGGAGGATACACTGACCACTTTCTTCAACAATCTGCTCTTTAACTGTATTATTTCCTGCTATTTCAGCTGTTAACTTTATTTTGTCTCTAAGTGTTTTTCTCCCCAGAAGAAGCTACTACAGGTGCTGGCCAGTAAATTAGAATATCATCAAAAGGTTGAAAATATTTCAGTAATTCCATTCAAAACGTGAAACTTGTACATTATATTCATGCAATGCACACAGACCAATGTATTTCCAATGTTTATTACGTTTAATTTTGATATTTATAGGTGACAACCAATGAAAACATCAAATATGGTATCTCAGAAAATTAGAATATTCTAAAGGCCAATGAAAAAATGTTTGTTTCTCTAATGTTGGCCAACTGAAAAGAATGAACATGAAAAGAATGTGCATGTATAGCACTCAATACTTAGTCGGGGCTCCTTTTGCCTCAATAACTGCAGTAATGCGGCGTGGCATGGACTCGATCAGTCTGTGGCACTGCTCAGGTGTTATGAGAGCCCAGGTTGCTCTGATAGTCGTCTTCAGCTCCTCTGCATTGTTGGGTCTAGCGTATTGCATCCTCCGCTTCACAATACCCCATAGATTTTCTATGGGGTTAAGGTCAGGCGAGTTTGCTGGCCCATCAAGGACAGGGATACCATGGTCCTTGAACCAGGTGCTGGTGGTTTTGGCACTGTGTGCAGGTGCCAAGTCCTGTTGAAAGGTGAAGTCTGCATCCCCATAAAGTTGGTCAGCAGCAGGAAGCATGAAGTGCTCTAAAACTTCCTGGTAGACGGCTGCATTGACCCTGGACCTCAGGAAACAGAGTGGGCCAACACCGGCAGATGACATGGCACCCCACACCATCACTGACGGTGGAAACTTTACACTGGACCTCATGCAACGTGGATTCTGTGCTTCTCCGCTCTTCCTCCAGACTCTGGGTCCTTGATTTCCAAAGGAAATGCAGAACTTGCTTTCATCAGAAAACATAACTTTGGACCACTCAGCATCAGTCCAGTCCTTTTTGTCCTTGGCCCAGGCGAGACGCTTCTTGCGCTGTTTCATGTTCAAGAGTGGCTTGACACACGGAATGCGACACCTGAATCCCATGTCTTTCATGAGTCTCCTCGTGGTGGTTCTTGAAGCGCTGACTCCAGCTGCAGTCCACTCTTTGTGGATCTCCCCCACATTTTTGAATGGGTTTGTCGTCACAATTCTCTGCAGGGTGCGGTTATCCCTAGAGCTTGTACACTTTTTTCTACCACATTTTTTCCGTCCCTTCGCCTGTCTGTTAATGTGCTTGGACACAGAGCTCTGCGAACAGCCAGCTTCTTTAGCAATCACCTTTTGTGTCTTGCCCTCCTTGTGCAAGGTGTCAATGATTGTCTTTTGGACAGCTGTTAAGTCAGAAGTCTTCCCCATGATTGTGGTGCCTTCAAAACAAGACTGAGGGACCTTTTAAAGGCCTTTGCAGGTGTTTTGAGTAAATCAGCTGATTAGAGTGGCAGCAGGTGTCTTCTATATTCAGCCTTTTCAGAATATTCTAATTTTTTGAGATACCAAATTTGGAGTTTTCATTAGTTGTCACTTATGAATATCAAAATTAAACGTAATAAACATCGGAAATACATTGGTCTGTGTGCATTGCATGAATATAATGTACAAGTTTCACGTTTTGAATGGAATTACTGAAATATTTTCAACCTTTTGATGATATTCTAATTTACTGGCCAGCACCTGTATGATGTTCTGCTGAGCTGTGGTGGCCTCATGGAGGGGACCATCGGCTGGCACACTGCTGCTAACCACTTAAACATTCTCCCTCTCCTGATAATGACTTTTTACTCTCTTTGACATTGGATGTGCTACTACTAGTTTACCCGTTTAATTATAGATTCACTAGGATAAATACAATAAAGTTGTGTGTGTGTGTGTGTGCGTGCGTGCGTGTGTGCGTGCGTGCGTGTGTGTGTGTGTGTGTGTGTGTGTGTGTGTGTGTGTGTGTCTGCTCTGTCTTCTCCATCCACAGTGAGTCGTGGTGGATGGCTGCTTATACTGAGCCAGGATCCTCTGGAGGTTTCTTCCTGTTAAAAGGGAGTTTTCCTCTCCACTGTCGCTGCATGCTTGCTGAGTATGAGGATTGCTGTAAAGACTCTGACACTAGTCAGTGACTCGATGCAACCTGCTGGGTTCCTCATATAGGAAACTTGTTACTGATTGGCTTAATGACCTGACCTGTATTGTTTACGGTGTGAAGGTCCGTGAGATGACTCCGGCCCTGATTTGGCGCTTTAGAAATAAACTTCAACTGAATTGAAACACACCCCTGTATGAATGCCTCCATCTTTCCCTGAATCCACTCCTTAGGGGGAAAACTCCAACCATCTCGACCACCATTAATCCAGACGTGAGCCCACATGTCTGCTTTTCAGAAAACCGACCTGCACTGAGTTGGTGTTGATCTCCGCTTCTGGGACGTACGGGTAGTGGAGGTAGAACATGTCATTGCGGACCATCTTCTTCCTCATGCGGCAGGGCCCCTCTGTCATCTCCAGTGTGAACTTGTCCAGGTGGGAGCCGATGGGGGGGCCCCAGAGGCCTCGCTCACGCAGCAGCTCGTACTCGATGGCCGCCCACTCCTCGGTGACGTACTTGAGGACGTTCTGCTGTCGCTGTGAGTTGTTAACGATATTAGTTAGAGATGAAGGCATCACAGAGCTACAGGTGCACCCGGACTACTACCTCCTGATATTCTTTATGCTGCAGCGTCACCAGGTCCCGGACCACGGCTATGTGAGTGAACATCCACTGGAAGGTCTCCTGCGGCTCAGAAAAACACTCATCAGTAAGCAACAGTCCTTCCCGAGTCGTACCTGCTGGTGTGTCGCTCACCTGTGCCGTCGGGCTGTTCTTGTTCAGGCTGTTCTCCTTCTTGTTGCGGCGGACACCGGTCAGCTTGGAGAGGCCGAAGCCGCTGCTGACTCTGGACAGTTTGGACTGGGCGGCCGGAGCCACAGCCTCACCACGGCTAATGCACTTCTTCTCGTGGGCTGGACCCAAGAAAACAAACAAACAAACATCGGAACACAGAATCTGAACTTCCGGATCAGATCAAAACACCGAATCTGGATCTGTGCAGTGTTTGGACTCCTCTCTCTTCTACAACTCAGACAAAAACGGGAACTAAACACATTAAGGTGAGGTCATCCAGGATACCGGAAACGCGCCCAAGCTTCCAACAGCGGCTGGACTTCTGCAGAGTTTAGGAGGTCATTTGTAGAAATCACAGACGTTTTTGCTGCCGTGAATAAAAGTGCTGCTCAGGAGAACTTCAGTTACCCAGATGGTTCTGCCAGCTCTTCAGAGCAGGCTCCTCCAGAGCGGGACGGGCCGTGCCGATGTCCACGTGTCCTCTGTCATTGCAGGGCAGAGACACTTTGAAGATGTCCTCCAGCATCTGACGCTTGCTGTGCATCAGCTCCGTCCACACGCGGTTGACGGCCTTCATCAGCAGCTGGCGTCCTGCATCATCAGACCAGAGTCAGCCTGCTTCACTCAACACCTGCTGCTGCTTTCAGAGGTTAGCAGAAAAACGCTGACGTCCATCTTTAGTTTGTTATCTCTGACAATAAAACCAACAGATGACCGGACCGCAGGACGAGCAGGCTCACCCTCGCTGACGTCGTGGCTGTGTGTGGAGTCGCTTTCGTTCTCCGCTGACATCATGACATGCCAGGTTGTCATCCGGGCCTCCGCCTCCAGACCAAAGCCGTCCACACTGCTGCGCACACAAACACAAACCACGCATCAGCGCGTCTGGCGTCTGGCGGGGGGTCGGGAGAGACAAGAGCGGGAGTTTAGGAATGTCAGGAGCTAGGGAAGCAGGAGATCATAGAGCCACGGGGGTCAAAGGTCATGCCCGACAGAGTCTGAGAGACAACGTCACCTGGCCGGGGGAGGTCGGAGGAGGGGGAGGGAGGGAGGGAGGGAGTGAGGGGGTGAGTGAGTGAGTGGGTGGGTGAGAGGGTGGGTGAGTGAGTGAGTGAGTGAGTGAATGGGTGGGTGGGTGGATGGGTGAGTGAGCGAGCGAGCGGGTGAGTGGGTGGGCGGGTGAGCGAGTGAGTGGTTAAGTGAGAGTGAATGGGTGGGAGAGTGAGAGGGTGGGTGGGAGAGTGAATGAGTGAGTGAGTGAGTGGGTGAGGGAGGGAGGGAGTGGGTGGGGGGGCGGGCGAGCGAGCGAGTGAGCGGGCGAGTGAGTGAATGAGTGAGTGGGTGGGCGAGCGGGTGGGTGGGTGAGTGAGTGAGCGAGCGAGTGGGTGGAGGGTGGGTGGGTGAGTGAGTGAGGGAGTGGGTGGGTGAGTGAGTGGTTGAGAGGGGGAGTGAGTGAGTGGGTGAGTGGGTGGGTGAGACGGTGGGTGAGTGAGTGAGTGAGTGGGGGGGCGAGTGAGTGAGTGAGTGGGTGGGTGAGTGAGTGGGTGGGTGAGTGAGTGAGTGGGTGAGTGAGTGGGTGGGTGAGTGAGTGGGTGGGTGAGTGAGTGGGTGAGTGAGTGGGTGGGTGAGTGAGTGGGTGGGTGAGTGAGCGGGTGAGTGGGTGAGTGGGTGGGTGAGACGGTGGGTGGGTGAATGAGTGAGTGGGTGGGGGGGCGAGTGAGTGAGTGGGTGAATGAGTGGGTGGGTGAGTGAGTGGGTGGGTGAGTGAGTGGGTGAGTGAGTGGGTGGGTGAGTGAGTGGGTGGGTGAGTGAGCGGGTGAGTGGGTGAGTGGGTGGGTGAGACGGTGGGTGGGTGAATGAGTGAGTGGGTGGGGGGGCGAGTGAGTGAGTGAGTGGGTGGGTGAGTGAGTGGGTGGGTGAGTGAGTGGGTGAATGAGTGGGTGGGTGAGTAAGTGGGTGGGTGAGTGAGTGGGTGAGTGGGTGGGTGAGTGAGTGGGTGGGTAGGTGAGTGAGTGAGTGAGTGGGTGGGTGAGTGGGTGGGTGAGTGAGTGGGTGGGTGGGTGGGGGGTGGGTGAGTGAGTGGGTGGGTGGGTGGGGGGTGAGTGAGTGAGTGGGTGGGTGAGTGAGTGAGTGAGTGGGTGGGTGAGTGAGTGGGTGGGTGAGTGAGTGAGTGGGTGGGTGAGTGAGTGAGTGGGTGGGTGAGTGAGTGGGTGGGTGAGTGAGTGAGTGGGTGGGTGAGTGAGTGGGTGGGTGGGGGGTGAGTGAATGGGTGGGAGAGTGAGAGGGTGGGTGGGAGAGTGAATGAGTGAGTGAGTGGGTGAGGGAGGGAGGGAGGTGGTTGGGGCGCAGGCGAGCGAGCGAGTGAGTGAATGAGTGAGTGGGTGGGCGAGCGGGCGGGTGGGTGAGTGAGTGAGCGAGCGAGTGGGTGGAGGGTGGGTGGGTGAGTGAGTGAGGGAGTGGGTGGGTGAGTGAGTGGTTGAGAGGGGGAGTGAGTGAGTGGGTGGGTGAGACGGTGGGTGGGTGAATGAGTGAGTGGGTGGGGGGGCGAGTGAGTGAGTGAGTGGGTGGGTGAGTGAGTGGGTGGGTGAGTGAGTGGGTGGGTGAGTGGGTGGGTGAGTGAGTGGGTGAGTGAGTGGGTGAGTGAGTGAGTGGGTGGGTGAGTGGGTGGGTGGGTGAGTGAGTGGGTGGGTAGGTGAGTGAGTGAGTGAGTGGGTGGGTGAGTGAGTGGGTGGGTGGGTGAGTGAGTGGGTGGGTGGGGGGTGAGTGAGTGAGTGGGTGGGTGAGTGGGTGAGTGAGTGGGTGGGTGAGTGAGTGGGTGGGTGAGTGAGTGGGTGGGTGAGTGAGTGGGTGGGTGGGTGAGTGAGTGGGTGGGTGGGGGGTGAGTGAGTGGGTGGGTGAGTGAGTGGGTGAGTGAGTGGGTGGGTGAGTGAGTGGGTGGGTGAGTGAGTGGGTGGGTGGGTGAGTGAGTGGGTGAGTGAGTGGGTGGGTGAGTGAGTGGGTGGGTGGGTGAGTGAGTGGGTGGGTGAGTGAGTGAGTGGGTGGGTGGGTGAGTGAGTGGGTGAGTGGGTGGGTGGGTGGGTGAGTGAGTGGGTGGGTGGGTGAGTGAGTGGGTGGGTGAGTGAGTGGGTGGGTGAGTGAGTGGGTGGGTGGGTGAGTGAGTGGGTGGGTGAGTGGGTGGGTGGGTGAGTGAGTGGGTGGGTGAGTGAGTGGGTGGGTGGGTGAGTGAGTGGGTGAGTGGGTGGGTGGGTGGGGGGTGAGTGAGTGAGTGGGTGGGTGAGTGGGTGAGTGAGTGGGTGGGTGAGTGAGTGGGTGGGTGAGTGAGTGGGTGGGTGAGTGAGTGGGTGGGTGGGTGAGTGAGTGGGTGGGTGAGTGAGTGGGTGGGTGAGTGAGTGGGTGGGTGGGTGAGTGAGTGGGTGGGTGAGTGAGTGGGTGGGTGGGGGGTGAGTGAGTGAGTGGGTGAGTAAAGAAAACCAAGTTAGTTTTGTTTAAATGAATCTTCAAATAAAATAAGATGTGATGTTTTTCTTTAGACAGAACTTGTTTTTGTTTACGGTCCCTCAGACTTGCTCACCGCTCTCCTTCAGGTTGTGTTCAACCTGCTGGTGCATTCTTACCAGACTAAATAAAAGCCGTGTCCCAGAAGCAGAACTCCTACCTCCCGCTGTGCAGGCAGATGAAGCAGTGCGCCAGACAGGCCACAAAGTCCTGGTCGTGGTTTCCCGGCCCGAGCACCAGGTTGCGGTTGACTGTGAGGACCCGCAGGGCGTCCAGCAGGGCCACCTGCTGAGCCACCGTCTTGTGGGGTCGACAGAGCTGGTAGAGCACCGTCCGGTTCAGACAGTGGTAGATGGTGTCGAGGGAAAGGCCCTGGGAACGTCGCTTAGACTGCAGCAGCAGGGAACATGTCGGTCAGAGTGTGAAAAGGCGGCTCAGGTTCAGCAGAACGGAGATTCATATCAGTAAGCAGGTCCGAACACATTCATCGTTTGTGAATGCAGCTTTGTTTGATTTCTGAGCAGAACAAAGCCAGAGTTATGAGAATGAAACAAGGCAGAAACCGGATCAGAGACCGGACTTAAACCTAGAACAGACGTGGAGCTTTAACGCTGCCTGACTCTACAGATACGAGCGAGTCTTGGTGAGTAGGAACGTCATTTGCCCAGTCAGGTCTAAGTCTGGTCCCAGATGGCTCTGGGGTGTCTAACGATGAAGCTTCAGCTGATTTATTATGGTGCCTCTGGAGCTCAGATCCACGGCTAGGCTCTTACCTGCCCGATCAGCTGCACTATGAAGTCCACCACCAGCTTGGAGTCCTTGTTGAACATTCCCTGCCACAGCTTGTCCACCACCCGCTGGCTGAAGTAGAAGACGTTGTTGACCAGGATCTGGTAACTTCCTCCGGTGCTGAGAGGAAGAGAGGCGTCTTCGCCTGTAGGAGGACGACCGCGGGACAACGCCGTCAGACACAGATATTCTAATGCAGACAGGTGTGCTGGTTCGATCCTGCTCACAGACAAACGGCGAGCTAACAGAAAGGTTATTTGTCAGATATGTGAGTTTGTGGGTTTCATGCATGAGCGGGTTCCACTGTAACCTCTGAGACTAAGTGGGAATGTGCCGGGTATGAGATGGATCTGACCCAGAAGGACGTCTGCAGCCAGAAGATGCTCCATCACGCTGTCCAGGATGCTGGACTGAAACTCCTTCTGCTGAGTTCTGGTGGAGCGCTCGGGGGACGCCTGCAGAATAAAACATCAGACATCAGCAACAAGCAGCTTCCTCTCTAAAGGGAACCGTGGATGGACGTCTGCACCTCCAGCAGCAGGTCAATGATGGGTGTCTGCTTGGTGGCTGGAGTCACGCACATGTTGTCCATGATCAACACCCTCATGAAGTCAAAGACGTATTTTTTGGCCGGGTGGTTGGTCAGCGAGGTCTTGGAGCCCACGTTGCAGTACTCAGACTGGCTGCGATTCATCCCGGAGTCTCCAGCAAAGGCCTTGAACTCTTCAGTCGGAGAACCCGCTTCGTCGTCCAGATCGGTCACCTAAACGGGACGGCAGAACGCGATTGGTGTTAGCGTGGGATCAGGGGTCTGAAGGAGAAAATCCTATACGTCACTCATATTTACCATCTCAGAGTACGGACGGATGTTGAAGGGGAAGACGGCGGCTGCCAGGGCGCACAGGAACTCTGGGCTGTGCCACATGGGCGCTAGGTCGGGCACGTTGTGGTACAGGTACCTAAAGAACTGCATGAGGGTGACGGGGTACTCCCGGAGCCAGGACCCTTCCTCCTCAGACTGCCACGGCTGGAAGACACACACGGGACACCGAACGTTCATCTGAGACCTCAGCAGCAGCTCGGACGAAGGAAGGCGTCCCAGGAGGATGGAAGAGCTCAAAACAACCCGGGAGAAGGTTTCCTCCGGAACGTTACTCCTAAATGTCCACGATTCCTACGGCTTTCATCAAGTTAAACCCAACACTTTGTTTTGTTATTTCACAGCCCGACCGGCTTCTTTTTTAAATCCTGCCAACACACTCGGTGGAGAACAGGAGCAGAGCCGGTTGAGCTTTCACAGAAAGGGTAGCTATGGTAACGTAAAACACGCTGGGCTGGGCACCAGCAGGTGTTTACTACTACTTTAACCATGCCTGGTTTTTGATGCCGGTACCTTAAAGGCCCCCAAAGTACTGCAGCTACGGTGGCCCACTTGAGCTTCCCACCTCTCTAGCCTGACCCACACAAAGATCCTAACTCCTCTACCCGTTAAAACAGCATTTTAAATACGACTCTTTATCAGCCTACCAGCCCTGAAGGAGGCAAGCTAGTTCTGCTAGACCAGGGGTCGGCAACCTGTTCCCATCAAAGAGCCATTATTACCCGTTTCCCACAGTAAAGAAAAGACCGGGAGCCACAGCAGCCGCGGCGTTGTGGGCGGGGCCTAACCTCAGACAGCAGAGAGCTGCTCACAGCAGGTGACAGCAGCCGGTACCGGTCGCTCGTGTACGCCAAAGTTATCTTTCATAAGACGATAATCAATAAAACGATTTATATAAAGTGGATTCAGAAGTTGTAGCCCGTCTCTGCCGACAATATTTTGATATTTTTCACCCTGTTGGTGGTTTTACTGAGCAGGTTCCACTTTTGTCATACGTTTCTTTTTAAAACATGTTTAGACTGTTCAGAATACAAATCCAGGCTCTGTCACGTTTGATTGTTGTAATTAAACTTTGTAGGTGGGGAAGGTCAGAAAAGGATCCGATCATTTTGTTTTTCCCTCATTTACAGCGACGGAGATAACGGCGCAGTGCGCCTGGCTCTGGTGGTAATCAAGTTAAATTATATCTCTTTGCAACAATTTTCACAAGAAAACAAAACAGTTAACAGCAGGGCTTGTGTTGTGTTGACCGGATAGTTCCCGTATTTGACCGTTTATTTTGACAGAGAAAGAATAGAAAGAATTACCCCGACGCATGCAGACGAACTGACATTTTATTCGTTTCGCGCAGATGTCGCTAAATCACTCAAGAAAAGATTCCCATCTGAACATCTGAGCTGGACACTGCTCAGCGCAGCTCACTGTCAGCGCGTACTACATAAGGTCCACAGCGAGCTGAAGATGTAGAGAGGGGCTTGGAGCGCGTCGCAGAACCAGAGCGCATGCAGGAAGATTCCTCCGACTGAAGCGAGACTTGTCACTTAGAAAATGTTCCCTGATTATGAAACTTTGGCTGAATAGTGCTTGTTCCTGTCTCCAATGGGGCGACACATCCATGAGCCGTCTGAGGAGAAGCCCAGGATCTCACATCTTCAGCTCAGAAAGCGTCTATGATCACGTAAAAGCGTGACCCATCAACCCGGTCTCACAGTCAGACCAGGCTGGACCTGTTCAGGTTTACGCAGACAATCTTTACATTTAGAATTGGCATACAGATGTAAAATTAATGCAGTAAAATATAAAGCATTTTATTTAAATATCCATTCATTATTTTACAAGCACAGAGAGCCGCATCAGATGGATGGAAGAGCCGCGGGTTGCCGACCCCCGTGCTAGACCTTGAAGTTGTCACAAGGGGGAGGGGTGGCGTCAGCTGGGAGGGCAGGTGTTGTGAGAAATTGTGTTCCTCTGAAATATTCTGTCCCCCCGTGTCGGGAAGTCGTACTTCAGGTTATCTTCACAACATCTGTGATCGACTTTTATGGGAAAATCATGCAATGTAATAAAGTCGTGCTTGAGCTGTTTTTCTGTCTATATGTCCTCCTAAACACAATAAAAAAGGTTCAGTGAAAACATTCCTGTTCGCGTTTTACAAGCTTATTTATCGTTTTTAAAAGTTATGTAAAAGGATGTCGTCTCGCTCGGTTCTTAGAGGTTGTTTGGTCCTCATAATGGACAATACGTTAGGAAATATTTGCTCTCGACTGCCTAAGAGAAACAGAATATTTTAGGGGAACATAATTTCCTACAACACCCGTTTCACGTGGATGAGAGCAGCTTTGTAAACAAGCTAGCTAACAGCTAACGGACGTGGAAAAAGAAAGAAAACAGCGCCGTGGCTGGTGAAGGAGGGTTGGCGAGCCGGGGACACGGTGTGCATGCTGTGTGTGTGTAAACACGGATTACCAGCTGAAGGGGACCCACGTCCAAAGGCGTGGAGAGCTACATCGCCGTTAGTAAAATGTTTATCAAGTTAACAACGCTGATTTAGCCACTGGTTAGCGGACGAGCACTGGAGCGCGTTGGGAGAGACGGCAGGCTGCGGGAAGAGAGGAGACTTGTGTTAAAAGACTTTGGAACGGACACGTTGGGACCGGATCGGGAGTTCTGGTACGAAGAAAAGACGAATGAGCAACTTGAGGTGAGTTTGGGCGTCAAATCGGAGGCTGGTGTCCAGCTAATAGCGGGCGGGGACCTTAACATATGCAGCTTCCTTGTGTCGGACATGATGACGAGCTGACACGTTTCATGTGTCTTTTGATTGAATTGTTAATTATTCAAACTAACAAGAGCAGCAACGGTGTATAGGGTTGTCACGGTAACCGGTATAGCGGTAAACCCCGGTAAAAAAGTTGACAATAAAAATAACCGTCCAGTTTTTAAAAAACTATATTATCTCGGTGGGTTTACCGTGGCCGCGGTTTCGGCGCGATGACCCTTACCAGCCACCGTTGCTTCAGCTGAAGTTCCCGCGGCGCGCACACGCACTTTTTAATTTGCAACGGCACCAAAACTTTGAAGCTGAAATAATGGCCGAAGGAGGCGACGGCAGCGCCCAGGACATCCATCAGCCCTCAAAGAAGACTAAATCGGAAGTATGGGCATATTTGGGATTTCTGAAAAATGCTGAGGGACAGTTAATAGAAGACGGCTATCCCGTTTGCAGAACGTGCAGGAAACAAGTGTCTGCAGAAGGCAGCAACACTTCGAATCTAATGGCACATCTGCGTGACCATCACCCACGTCTCCACAGCCAGTGCAAGGTAAGTTAACATTAGCATTTTAGCTGAAATGCATGACGTGAGGACTTTTGGTTGAGGGAGAATGCAACGAGTCACTATATACTGCAGCCGCAGCGTCCTCTGCCAGCATTTAAACCGTGTCACGGACACGCTGTTGCTGGATGAAGCATCTTATTTGTTGATGATGAAGAGAAATATACAATTAGTTCCTTGTCATGGATTTGTTTACTTATTCAATGCCATTTATACTTGAACATTTGGATTTGATTACATAGTGTAGTAGTTATTTTAGTAATTTGTTTAAAGTGGCTATTTATTTTAAATACATATTTTTTTAAGGTTGACTTGTACAGCGCTCAAGTCAAGTGTGGACTGGAGTTTTAGATTTTCATTTTGATAATGAAGAAAACAAGTATATGAGAAAACAAGTGGTGTTTCTTTGATTTGTTTACATATTGTTTATGTTTTGAATGTTTGGATTTGTATAATTTAAACCTGCACTGACTACTGTAACAAGTTCCAGAAAAATAAGCTATTTGTTCCTTTACTTGTGAAAAGTTGCACTTTTGCTAAGGCTTTGTGTTATTTTAGGTTTAATAAACACTGTTAAACCTTTTCAGAACTATTTCAGTTTGTGTAGAACAGGACTATCAATGCTTTCTGAACATATGCAACACCGTTTAAAAAATACCGCGATAATACCGAAAACCGTGATAATTTTGGTCACAATAACCGTGAGGTTAAATTTTCATACCGTGACAACCCTAACGGTGTAGCTATTCTGTTCTACTTCTTAGTTGAATTAGCAGACTCCAGGCTTCCAGGGCCACTGCTGCCCTCTGCTGGTTCTGTCAGGTTACAGTCACAGTCCAAACGGTAACGTGGAGCTCGTATGTCCCTCAACAGCTACTGTATTTTAAGAAGGTGGATGACCATGGAGCCTCGACCACAGATTATGTATTTAACAATGTAAAGTTTCAAGCTGAGAAGAATATTTAGAATTGATGTCGGTGAGAAATATCAGTGAAAAAGGACACGTTTGTGACCTGGAAACAGGATTTATAGTAAACTGGTAAAAATATCACACACTGGGGCTTTAACGATACTTTTGCTGAAATCTGTATTTTTTATTTTAAGAGAGGATAACAAACTTCTTAAAGGTTTAGTTTATATTTATTTATATTATCATTTATTTCAAGCATAAACAGCAAAGCTACAGTGCAAACAGTAAAAGCACAAAATGTGAGTTTATATATAAAACAGCGTCATTAATGCTCGACTTCATGTCAGTAACAGCAGTAATAACCTGCTGAACGGCGTTTATAAAGCTGGTGAACAGCAGCTGAGCTGCTTTCACCAGCCTCCATCCTCAGACTCCTCCAGTGAATTGGGAGGTGATGGACCCGGTTCTTGCAGTCAAGAGACTTTCCATGTTTCAGCGCCAGATGAGGCCCTGCACAGCCAGCTGTTAAGGTAAACTGCTGCTATTCCTGATTTTTGCTGCCCAGATCTTCTCGCTGGTGTCGCATTTAGCTGCTGCTTACTTTGGCAGCATGCCCCCAAACATTTGAGTTTTTCATCGTTTTCATGTGCGAACTGCAGAGAAGTGTTGTTGAAATGAGACGCGTCTCCTCCACTCATACCGTCAGGATCAGTCATGTGACCCGCGGTGGCACATTGGGACATTTTAACACTTTATTTCCGATATCCGCTCCGGTACCCAGCCCTTGGCGTCAGTCAGCCTTTCTCAGGGTCTGCTGAGATCTTCAGCGTTCCTCCTCTGCTGGCGGTCTGTTTGGTTTACCGTTTCGTATCACTGCTGCAGCGCGAGATAACGGTGTGTCTGTGTTTCAGTTCAATGAGGAAACCAGTTTGACAATTAAAAGTTTTAATTCTTCAAATTAAACTAATGATTTTGAAATTGACAAACAGGAACATTGGCAACTTGTGGGACAATCTTTAACAGTTGATATGATCAAATAGACCTTGTGGTGAATTTATGAAGATTGAGAATGTTGTGATATGAATGCGTGGTTGAGTCTGATTTTGCTTCAGGAAGAACAGGTGTCTGAGTGAAGTGATGGTTTGGATAAACTTAGGTCTTATCAGAGAACTGCATCAAACGCTAAACACCGTGCTCTGTCTCACCGAACTCTTGTGGACCCTCTTTCGGATCCGGGCCGTGGAGGATGTTGTGGTTCATCCAGATGACACCGGCGGCTGACAGGGGAGACGTAGGTGTCGAACGGAACCGGTCCAGAGTTGCCCTCAGTACACGTGGATGGTAGAGCGTTTTGTCGATGCGCTTTCTTAAGTTAATTCACTCAGAAATCAAAAGACTCGGTAATGAGTCTGCGTTAGAAGTTGCGATTCAGCTATTCTGTCTGGCTTGTTTGGGGTACTTTGGCCCGAAGCTGCGCTGCGTTCTCATTTATTGGTTCCGCCACTCTTGATTTATGCTACGTTACTTAATAAAAATGATTGTGGCTAATAAACGAAACTTTAGAGGACAAATACAGTACGGAGAACTTAGAAACAGAACAAATTTTAAGACCCAGGAGTCAAAATTCAAGACTTTTGAAGGTATGATTTCCAAATTCCTAAATTCAATGCTTGTAAGACATTTTAAGACCCCGTGGGAACCCTGAATGTTGTCAGAATGAAGTAAATGTGGACAGCTACGTGTTTTTTGTCTCTTCCACAGACGTTTAAACTGTGCTGATGTGCCTGAAGGCTCTCACCAGGTTGAGCATGCTGCGCAGCATGGCCAGCAGCAGGAAGGCCGCCTCGGTGCACACGCTGTGGATGGAGCCCACCAGCGTTCCGCTGGAGGCCGGCAGTCCAAAGATGAAGGTCCAGATTGAATCCAGGTCAAACTGAACATGGGAGACTTTAGTTAGACCTGATTTCTCAGACTTTTGAAGTGCAGAAGCCAGAAGAAAGAATGTTTACTGACATGTACCTGCAGGCTGTCCGGCAGCTCGGTGACGGGCTGCTGCAGGAACAGCGCCATCAGCAGGAAGTACAGCTCAGGCACGTTGGTGTGTTTGGGCAGCAGCGTCTGCAGAACAGGGAATCCTGGGAAATGACAGGCGTCCCTGTTGATCTCTCTGAGTGTGGAGCGCCCCCCAGCACAGCGGCCCACATTGAATCCTGCAGAAGAGGAAACAATCGATTAGAGATAAAAACGATGATGTCACTACTAACACCCTCTGAGGCAGCTACGAGGAGCTTCCACACCTGGTTTGGGTTTAGCAGAAACAACTAGAGTAATGATCTGAGGCAGACACTCCACACCTGCACCAAACTACGGGTTGTTTCACACCTCCTGATTCCGTAAGGCCGCCAGCCGGACTTCTAAAGCTGCAGGCTGGTGACGCCACTTTGACCGGAGGTGCAGCTAGAACACACTTTAAGCTAAAGCTGCGAGGAGGATCTACGGGCGGGACAGAAACCGAGGACAAACCCTTGGCTGTGCGGCGCACAAGCTGTGCAGCTTTCTGTTTACTGAACGATGGCCAGCTCCGGCGGGAGGCGTTTCCAGAGAGTGGCGAGGCGTCTGCTGAGTCGTTTGACATCACAGATCAGAGCATAATACCAAAAACGGCTGTACCCCAGGGCCAGGAGGTGCGCGGCTCTCACCCAGAACTGTGCCGATCTTATTGGTCAGGACGGAGTCGGTGTGGTCCAGCCAGCCCCCGCCACACAGACCCTCTCTGAAGCGGTTCAGGATGGACTGGTTGGACAGCAGCACCACCAGGATCCGCAGAGCCACAGTCACCGTGCTGGAGTGGAGGTGTTCTTCCATAAACATCAGCAGCCAATCAAAGCCCAGCGTTCGCACGAGCTCCTCGCACACCCTGCAGATGGAGAGACGGCCGACGTGCGAGTTTCATCGTGGCTGAGGGTTGCTTTTGTGTCAAACGTGTGAAGAAAAGCACTTTAAAGGGTTTAAACCGCAGCGGCGTCTTACTGGACGTTAACGGAGCTCTTCTCTTTGCTGGTGAAGAGCAGCTTCAGCAGGTTGTCCAGCAGCCGGTTTCTCAGCAGGATCAGGCTGGCTGACAGCAGGCCGCCAAAGTCTTCCTCGTTACCTGGAGACAGATCCAAGTTTCAGGAAAGCTGAAGCAGTCGGGTCCACAACCAGAAGGCGATGATTGTCACCTCCATCGATCTTCTCCTCGTTGCTGATTTCCATGACGACAAACTTCTCACAGACTGCAAACGTGGGCAGAGTGGAGGAGATGAACTGGCCGAACCTGGGAAGATAAAAGACGTCAGTTCCTTTTTTCACGTCGAAACAACCATTTTGATGCCTGGCGGGCGGATTCGGGAAGCTTACCTGAGCAGGTCGTATGGGCTCGGGAAGCCCTGCAGCAGCAGGCTGAGCACGTTACTGATGGCGGCCACGGTGGGCTGCGACAGCGACGCGTCCCTGAGCGTCAGCAGCAGCTTCGGGATCAGCTGAAACTCCCTCAGCAGTTTGCAGTTTTTGGCCGCTTCGCTGTTTTCAAACAGGAAACTCAAGAGTCAGTCTTTTCTCCTCCGTGTTTGGCACCAAACTGTCGACACTCACCTGGATTCTGTCAAAAGTTCGCTGAAATGCTCAAAGAGGGACAGGTGGAGCTCGTAGGGAGCGTGGAGCCAGACCTGAGGAGCAGAAAGACCCAAGCATCAACTCTGGCTCTTCAGTCAGGACCAGAGCACTACAACCGGGCTGCGTCAGAGCTTTCACCTCAAAGTCACACAGCAGATCCTGGAATGCCGTGGAGTTGGGAATGATGGAGGTCTCGTGTCCGCTGTCCACCGTTCCCACCAGAGAGAAGGTGAGGTGGAGGATGTGACTGTTGAGCAGCGAGCGCTTCTTCTTCAGCAACATGGCTAACAGCTGCACAGAAGAGCACACTCATGTTCAGCAGCTGGGTCGGGCGGGATTTTCCTCTTCAGCCTAAACTAAACGTCTGGTTGGACTCAGGAATGCTTCGGGGAATCACCTGGTAGCCTTTGATGCGCTCCATCTCTTTGCTGGCCAAAGGGTTGCTTTTCACAACACACACCAGAGCTTTGACAGCTGCGTACAGCCCTTCTACATCCGACGCCATGGCAACCAGCCCCAAGATGGCCGCAGCCCCTCCGACGTACTGCAAGTTGGTGGCTACGGGTTTGGGCACGAAGGTACGAACACCTGAGGGAGCGGGAAAAGTTTACATCGGAGATCAATTCAGCTACTGGATGCAGGACCATCTTCCCAGATTTACCCAAGTATCCGATGACCGCCGCTCCGATGGTCCGCGCCGGCCCGTTCAGGTGTCCGGCCGCGTTGTGAATCAGCTTCACCGGAGTGGCGTTTTCATGGGACGACACGGCGAGCTGAGGGAAGAAGGAAGAGCTCATCTGTTCCTGAGAAGTCTCTTTTCTGTGCAGTTATTTGTGATGCTTTGTCCACCTTTAGGTTTTAACAGCTGCAGAAACGTTTGAGCGACGAAAAGAAGAACGGATCCGAGCGATTCGGTGAAGCTCTAAACGTTTAACGAAACGAGGCGTCGGGACTCTTTCAGACAAAACCGTCCAGCCACCGCTGGCGTTTAAGCTTCACCACGTCTCCACCGTTTCTCTTCCTGTGAGCTGCAGCGGGTCCAGGACAAGCAGGGAGAGCTGCAGCAGACACGAAGTGAGGAAACGGGAGGGGGAGGAGCCTCAGCACGTGGTGCTCTAAGCAGGTGGAGCACCACGTTTGAGATCGTTTTCTTTTAAGAGCACAGATGTCCTCAGACTCTCAGCTGCATCCACCAGACATGATGTCATCACTGAGAGGAGGAGTCGGGCTCGGCATTCACTCACACGACGCTCCGCGTCACACAGGTGGGATTAATCTGCACACCTGAGCAGCTGTGGCTCTCACCTGCTTGGCGATGGCTTTGCTGTCCAGCTTGTTGTAGACTTTCCTGATTTTCGCCACGGTGAGCGTGGAGACGGAGAGCGCGCAGAGACTGAACGACACTTTCTCTTCTGGTACCAACGCCACCGGCGTGGCAGGTGCAACCTCCGTCTTTGCATCTTTACCTGAGGAACACAAGTTAGGAGAGATGACGAGGATAACAGGAGGTTAGGTTCGGGTTAGGAGCACTCACAGGGAGGGTAGACAGCCTGGAAGCTGCCCACATAGTTTGTTCCCAGTTCATAGATGGCCGCCACACTGGTGGCAGATAAGACCTCCTCCAGGAAGTGGCTGGGTCCCAGACGCCACACCAGGCTGGAGAGCTGCCGCTGGGCAGGAGGCGTTCCCACATAACCGTAGACGGTGCTCACCACGGGGGGGTTGGTGGATCCAGAGCCACCCGGAGTGCTGTGGACGTAGTGAAGCTGGGGAAGATAAAAAAAAACATCAGTTTTTGGGCTTTTCACGCCTCCTTTTATGCTTATTCAGGCCATTTTCATGAGACGCTCATTTAA
This sequence comes from Nothobranchius furzeri, assembly GCF_043380555.1. Lineage (NCBI taxonomy): Eukaryota > Metazoa > Chordata > Actinopteri > Cyprinodontiformes > Nothobranchiidae > Nothobranchius > Nothobranchius furzeri. The sequence goes on along the minus strand of NC_091750.1, from coordinate 39,027,670 downwards.
ACTGTCGCTGTTTGGGTCTGAACCACCGACAGGATACGGGACCCATAAAATATCACTTGAGAGCACGAGGTTTGGGAACAGACGAGAGAAAAACTCATGTTGCTCATGAAGCCAAACAAAAAACCAAAACAAGCAGAAGTTCATCGTTTGATGCAGACAGAGCAGTTGGATTTCTGTCCCCAGCAGGAAATGAAACCGTTGTTGTCAGTGTTCCTGGGAGGGGGGTGAGAGAGAGTGAGAGAGATACAGAGCGGGGGGGAGAGAGACAGAAAGAGAGGGAGAACGAGCGAGCGAGCTGTGACTTGTGGTTTGCTGCCAGATCTCCGGGGACTCTAAAGTCACCACAACACGTAAGGATCCAGCTTAAACACAATCCCTACAGATTATTACTCTAATTACTAATAAGGAGTGTGTTTTCTGCAAAGCGCCTAAATTACACATCATTAATATATAATATAAGACAATTTACTGCCTAATTATTCATTTAATGATTCTCTTTTATTGATGGAAGGAAAAAAAAAACATTTAAAATGTTTTAACTAGAAAGAAATTTATAAAAATTTGAATGTGTACAAAAATCTTTTAAGTTTCATCCCCTACAATCATTCCCAACAGATTTTCCAGCTTCCGATCCTTTGGGAAAAGTTTCTTCATGTTTTATTTTTAAATCTGAATTATGATTTCTAAACGATTTTAATGAGGGTCCGTCGGATCGTCGGACCTCGGATTCAGGAGGAGCAACGTGGTTCTGGTCCTGAACACTGGACCAGCTCTATACCCATAGGGGGATCCTGGAGGGTGCTCGGGAGTTCACCCAACCAGTCTACATGTGTTTTGTGGATTTGGAGAAGGCGTTTGACCGCGTCCCTCGGGGGGCCCTGTGGGGGGTACTCTGGGAGTATGGGGCACCAGGCCCTCTGATACGGGCTGCTAGGTTCCTGTATGACCGGTGTCAGAGCTTGGTCCGCATTGCCGGCAGTAAGTCGGGCTCGTTCCCAGTGAGAGTTGGACTCCGCCAAGGCTGCCCTTTGTCACCGAATCTGTTCATAACCTTTATGGACAGGATTTCTAGGCGCAGCTAAGGTGTGGAGGACATCCGCTTTGGTGGCCTGAGGATCGGGTCTCTGCTTTTTGCAGATGATGTGGTCCTGTTGGCTTCATCAGAACGTGATCTTCAGCTTTCACTGGAGCGGTTCGCAGCCGAGTGTGAAGCAGCTGGGATGAGAATCAGCTCCTCTAAATCTGAGACCATGGTCTTGAGTCAGAAAAGGGTAGAATGCCTTCTCCGTGTCAGGGATGAGGTCCTGCCCCAAGTGGAGGACTTTAAGTATCTCGGGGTCTTGTTCACGAGTGAGGGAACGCTGGAGCGTGAGATCGATAGGCGGATTGGTGCTGCAGTGATGCGAGCGTTGTACCGGTCTGTCGTGGTGAAGAGAGAGCTGAAGTTTATTTGTAAAGCCCTTCCTACCCCAGTCACGCGGGCCCAAGGTGCTGAACATGATGTAAAAACAACTAAAACACAATCGGTTATATAGTAAAACACAGAAATAAAACAAAGAGTTAAACAACAACGATGATTAAAACATTAATAATTAGATCTAAGACACAGCTTCAGCCTAGCTTTAAAGGTGGACCGCCTTGTTTCTAGTGGCGGTTGGTTCCAAAGCCGAGGTCCAGAACTGAAAAGGCCAGATCGCCTATGGACTTACGCTTTGGCCGCGGTTCCACTAGGAGGTCACTCTGACCCGAACGTAGCCATCTGGGAGAGTCAGCAGCAAGGCTAAATATGGTGGGTAATTCCTGTCAGAAGCAAAGACCAGGATTTGGAGGCGGGTACAACATCTCACTGGTAACCAGTCCAAAGCAGCAAGAGGAGTGGCATGGTCTCACTTCCGTGCTCCAAATGAAACCCAGCAACAGCATTCTGGACCAGCTGCAGTCGCGTCAGTAAGAGGGCTGACGAGAGCGGAGTCAGAAGGCGAAGCTCTGGATTTACCGGTCGATCTACGTTCCTACCCTCACCTATGGTCATGAGCTTTGGGTAGTGAGCGAAAAAATGAGATAACGGATACTAGCGGCCGAAATGAGTTTTCTCTGCAGCGTGGCCGGGCTCTCCCTTACAGATAGGGTGAGAAGCTCGGTCATCCGGGAGGGGCTCGGAGTAGACCCGCTGCTCCTCCACATCGAGAGGAGCCAGCTGAGGTGGCTCGGGCATCTGGTCAGGATGCCTCCTGGACGCCTCCCTGGTGAGGTTTTCCGGGCACGTGCAATCAGGAGGAGACCTAAAGGTAGACCCAGGACACGCTGGAGGGACTACATCTCTTGGCTCGCCAGGGAACGCCTTGGGATTCCCTCGGATGAGCTGGCCCAAGTGGCTGGGGAGAGGGAAGTCTGGGCCTTCCTACTGCCCCTGCGACCCGACTCCGGATGGATGGATGATTTTTAAATACAAAAATCACATTTTCTTATGATTTTTAATTAAAATCCACTTCATTCAATATTTTATATCTTTTTCATCGTCCTCAGAGATAAAATGTTAAATCCCTTCAGATTAAGAAAGAAAACCCTTGAGCACATTTAATCTGTGCTGCCTCCATCCTCTCCTCCAGACAGACGACAGCATCCACGTGGATTTCTATGGAACTGTACCTTAACGGTGCTGATGAGCTGCCCGTCCAGGTACAGCGTGGCCATGCTGTTTTTAAGCATGCCTTTGCTCATGACCAACACCAGGTGGTGCCACTGGCCCTCGGCGATCAGCTCCCCACAGCGGAAACGCGAGCAGCAGGGCAGGATCTCATAGAAGGAGGCTTCTTCACTCGACTCGTCCGCTGCTTGATGGAAGGAGGCGAAGACGCACACAAAGTTACAGGACTGGAGTACACAAACATTCCCGCTGCGCACATTTCAGAACCGGTTCTTACAGTAGGTCTGCAGCAGCTCCTCCTTGGTGGAGACGGTCAGACAGCGGTCTTTGGCTGACAGCACCACAGCCAGGCAGACGTAGTGCTGCTCTGAGGAGGTGGCCCGCCGGACCAGGGTTAGCAGCCGCACCGGGTGGGCCTGCGACGCATCGCTGAAG
>NC_091750.1:39012088-39019588 GCF_043380555.1 Nothobranchius furzeri | reverse complement strand
CCCGGCTACGTGTGGACAGGGCCTTAGTTTGAACAGTGTTTCAACGCACCTGATTTCAATCAGTAGCTCATTAACAGGCTTCTGCAGAGCCTGATGAGCGGCTGCACAGGTGTTTCAACCACTGAATCAAGTCTGTTGGAACAGAAAACCCACAAAACCTGCTGGATACCGGCCCTCCAGGACCAGGATTGGGCACCCCTGATTTAAGTGAATAGAAGCTGAAAAAATAGGAATGAACTTTAGCAAGACTGTGGAAAAACACCAGAAACTACAGAGAACGAAGAAATTGATCAGCCGACTCACCCAAAACCCTCCAGTGAGGTGTCAAACTCCACAAACGGCGGTGTGACAGCTGACCCGTGCAGACGGATGTCATGGGGTGTCGTCATGGATACCAGGCACTTGACTCTGGTGAGGGGCACCGTGCTGTCCTCAGCGGAGCGCACCAGGCTACGGCTAATGCGGTACTGGTCGTTGTCCTCCGCTGGCGTAGCGAAGACGCTGTCAGGGCCGAAGCCCTCCATGGATAACGTCATGCTGTCTGTGGAGACAGAACCATCAGGTCCGGTTCTAGAAGTGTTTGCATCACACTCTCATTAAACACCGACTTGCTCTGGGGGCTGACTACAACACAGGGTTCCTACATCAAACTCAAGAACTTTCAATGAATTGTCAAGCTTTCCCAGCAGCTTACATGATTTACACACAAGCAGGTCTGTAAAACCACAGCTAAATGTACCATTTTTACACCTTAAAGTTCCAGACTTTTCAGGGATTTCAAGCGCCGAAGCTGTGTTTTCTACTACAGTTACAGCTGCAGATGAAAAGTGACCAGCAGGGATGTAATTTTAGAACTGAAATGGCCGTTTTTAACCGACGGTTTTAACGAGCATCCTGATTCAGGACCAAATAATCCCTGATGCGGAGTGCTGCAGCTAATACAGGAGGCTTGTGTTCCAGCAGGAGCTGCTAGCAAAGAGCAGTAATTAGTGAGGATTTAATATCCGTGATCAGCTGGAGCACACACATTAAACACTTAAGGCCTGATGAGGAGCCCAGATCACACCGACTGCTGTTAACAGAACACAAACAAACAGCATCAGATCCTTGTTAAAGAGCAAGTCACCCCCTACCAGAGTATTACTCCACTCCCACTTCCTGTTTGAAAAATGCAACAAATGCTGCTGCCTGGCAGACTGAGAGGGCGGAGCCGCTAACAAATACACACACACACAGGCTCACAACATTGTGACGTCATAATGTACCATCTAACATCATAGTGTACTTCTTAGCCAATAGCGATGGCAGATTTAAATTCAAATGCAGTGCAGAGTTTTTACCTGGCGATGGTGCAACACTGACAGTTCTAGACAGAAAATTAACATTTTAAATAAAATGCAAAACTATTGACTACACGTGTCTGCAGCACGATTAGACACGTATTTATATAGTTAATCAGAAAAAACATGTTGATTTGGGGTGACTTGCTCTTTAAAGAGAAGGGTTGTTTATGACAGTTGTAATTCCACTTTCACCCAGTAGGCCGGAGAAGCAGGAAACTGTTTAGCGTCACTTTAAAGTTTTACCCTGGAATACAACTTCCTCCCAGCAGGAAGCGTCCGTCTACCAGATGAAATGATTGCTTCTTCACAGAAGAATGGTGTGCAGAGAAATCTTCATCTCAACAGATTATTACACAAAGCTGCTGCAGACACAAGTCCTAATGAATTATTCAGAGTCCACGGCTTAAAGAGCAAGTCCCTCCAAATCGACATTTTTTTGCCGATAAACCATATAAACGAGTGTCTGATCTTGCTGTAGACAAGTGTAGTCAATAATTCGGCACTTTAGTGCATCTTAGTTCAAATTAAAATATTCTGCCTAAAACTGTCAGCGATGCACCATCGTCAGGCAAAAACTCTGCACTGCATTCGAATTTAAATCTGCCATCGCTATTGGCTAAGAAGTATCCTAGAACGTTAGCTGGTACCATATGATGTCACAATGTCATTGTGAGCCTGTGTGTGTGTGTGTGTATTTGTTAGTGGCTCTGCCCTCTCGGTCTGCGAGGCAACAGCATTTGTTGCATTTTTCAAACAGGAAGTGGGAGTTGAGTAAGAATCTGGTAGGGGGTGACTTGCTCTTTAAGAATCCAAAACCCAAACCATTACTGAGTCACAGCTGGGCTTTTATACACTTTATTGTGTCGTCATATTTAGCAACAACTACTCAGATGATGTTGTTTGTTATTCATAATCCATCATCAGTCAGAAAACAACTCAGCTGTCACAATTATGACATTATTGTTCTATTGTATTATCCAGCTGTGGCTCTCAACAACTTGCTGCTGTGGAACGAAGATAAAACAGAGCGAACAGTGTTTCTGCTACTGATTTGGCGCTCAACCATAAGCCACATGTCAGAAACCTTGGTGTCTTCTTTGATGAACACATGAATTTTCACAAGCAAATCAATGCGGCAATGAAGACGAGCTCTTATCGACTTCAGGCTGAAACAATTACTGAACTGCTCAGTCCTGGAAAAGGTCCTACAGGAGTTCACGTCTCGATTCCTGTAAAGCCCCGTGTGCTGGTGTGTCTACGTCCTCCGTCGCTCGTCTTACGCTGGTAGAAAATTCTGCAGCACGTCTCCTCACAAACACACCTAGGTGGAGCCATTTTAACTTTAGCTTGCACTGGCTCCTGGTGTCGAGGCCCCGCCTACCTTTCTGACTGTCAGCAAACATGATCCACCAGGTCCACGGGTATGCTTACTCTCAAACTTCCTCGGTCTAGACTCAAGCACTGGGGCGACTGCTCTTTTTCAGTGGCGGCTCCTGCACTCTGGAATAAACTTGCTGATGACCTGCGTTTGACCTCTGATTTGTTTATTTTCAAACACAAACTTAAAACCTGCCTTTTCCAACAGGCGTTTATCAATAAGGAGCCTCTGCATCTTGCACATGCTGCGTTTTATTGTCCTGTTGCTGTTTTACACCTGCTCTTTCCTCTTTTAGCCACTGGCTTTAAGGTTCGGTGTCTCATCTTGTAACCTCAGCTTTATGTCCTACGGTATTCTTGCTTTTCTTTCATGTAAAGCATTTGGTCACTTTCCTTCCATGCTACATGGTACCAGTACTGATTGATTGAATTATTAGGCAACAATCTGATTTTAGTTGAACGTGAATCGAGTAAAAAACTATTTTCCTCCAACACTGTGTACGCCCAACAGAAATATTACGGACAGACCAGGAAAGCCGTTTTCCCACAGCTGGGATGAGAGTCACTACTTACTCCTCATCTCAACGTCGTAACCCAGAGAGCTGGGCTTGTGGACCCGGTACTGCTTCAGGAGCTTCTTGTCCCAGGCGCCACAGTTCAGCGGGTTTCCAAGGCGTAAAAATTCCCTGTAGAACAAAATGATCTGGATGTGAAAAATAAAAATACAAAGTGAAGAAATCCTTTCTGCTGCTGCTGCGGAGGTTTGCTTTAGGAAAGACGTCCTCTCTCGCCAACAGAACGACACTATTTATGGTTGTTTTTTTGCAAAAGTCCGTTTTCATCTGAGTGTGAGCTGTAACTGATGCTTGTGCTAGAAAAAGGTGAAACACGCTCTGATGCATCTGATTTACAACATTTATAACATCCACCAGCTGCTTCTAGTAAACTCAGAAGCATCTAAGTGAGTTGGACGAGTCAGGATGTGTTTCAGACTCGGATCAGTGAGTCCAAGTCTACGTGTGTCTGAGAAGGTCCGTGTCCTGCATCAAAGCGCCAGGTCCGCTCCTGGGACGAGTCCAGACCACGTGACCGGGACAGAAAGACTCTGGAGCTTTGCTGCAGCGCTGGAGGCAGAGCAGAGACCTCATGAGAGGAGGAGGAGGAGAGATGCAAGAGCAGAGAGAGGAGGAGGAGGAGGAGGAGGAGGAGGAGGAGGAGGAGGAGGAGGAGGAGAGATGCAGGAGCAGAGAGAGGAGGAGGAGGAGTGATGGAGGCCGACATTTACACCCTGAATTATGGACCCCATCAGACGGGCCTTATTTACATATGAAAACCCGACCGCCCATCTCGCTGAAGCAGTGACGCAGGAAATGAGGAGAGCTCTGATTTGCCGGCCACCTCCTGCTGAAACCCATCAGAACAGATTAAACATACAAATGTTCGGGTTGGTACCGGAGTGCCATTGGCTGCAGGGCCTGCGAGGCCAGCCTCTCAAACATCCTCTGCAGCGGCGGGTGAAGCGGGTGATCTTCATCGCAGAGGGCCTGGCTGCAGCGCTGCAGCAGCCGCTGATGGAGGCAGGCTTCACACAGCACCTGCTGGTTCCTCTCACTGTTCACCAGGAGCTGCAGGATGTTGGCCACGGCCAGCTGCAGGTCCAGGGCATGCTGGACGGGGGACAGGAGAAGGAGACGGCTCATTTAGGACACGTAGGGATCTTAATCGTGGATGTTGGGGTGATATTTTGCGTCAAAGACAGAGATGCGACGAGGTTGCTCCTGACAAGGTGTTTATAACAGGAAATCATGTAAATGAAGCTGCTTTTAAACCAGTCTCTACACCGAAATATGAAAGCAGCTTTCACAGGAAGTTGCTGCTTTCTCACCTCTGGTTGTTTGTCAGAGGAGACGGAGGGAAGGAGGTCCAACATGGCTAGGACGGCTCCCGGGTGGATGACCACCATGTCAGATGAGGAGGAAACAGACGCTGGATGGGAGGGGTTAGCTAAGTGGTGTTTCAGGTCAGTCAGGGCTTTGATTGGGGGGGGCGGGCCCGATGTGCCGTGGTAGCCGTGTCTGGGAGGCGGAGCAAAACACAGGATTACATCATTATAAAACTTCAACACACCTGAGAAAGTTAGATCTGTTAAGTATCCACCCGTAACCCAGGGAAAAGCAGCGAGTCAGCAACATTTTAGCTGTTAGCATGAGTCAGCAATTTCATCAGAGCAACCAGGAGGAGATCCACCCTGCTCTGTGCAACTACACGTAGCAGGTGTGTTGTTCCCCCAGTGGTTTATAATCTGATGACTGCACAGAGATTATCCATACAGCATGTTGGTATCAGCTGTCTAAAGGGTGCTGAGGTAGGAAGTCACAGTTACCGCTGTTGGAGGTTCCAGGTGTCTGTGGGACGTCTTTTATCCGCACGTAGGACTGGAGACCCATTTATTTAAAGAGCTAGTCACCCCCATTTTTTTGCTGATAAACTATATAAATTAGTGTCTAATCGTGCCGCAGACACGTGTCGTCAATATTTTGACACTTTAACGCAACTTAGTTCAAATTTTAATTTTCTGCCTAAAACTGTCAGTGTTGCGCCGTTGTCAGGTATAAACTCTGCACTGCATTAGAATTTAAATCTGCCATAGCTATTGGCTAAGAGGTACCCTAAAACATTAGCTGGTACCTTATGATGTCACAATGTCGTGAGCCGGTGTGTGTGTGTGTGTGTGTGTGTGTCTGTTAGCGGCTCCGCCCTCTCGGTCTGCCAGGCAACAGCATTTGTTGCATTTTTCCAACATGAAGTGGGAGGGGAGTAAGACTCTGGTAGGGGGTGACTTGCTCTTTAATGCTGCTTTTATCCAAATCTTTTATTTTCTGATTTTTAACTAGAATTTGTAATCACCTTTCCTTTGTTTTATGGTATTTTATAATGTAATGACTTTATTTGTCTGATTTTAATTTATTTCTGTTTTCATATCATCATGATTTTGTGATTTGTTTGTTGTCTTTTGATCTATGTGACGCACATTGTGACTTTCTGTCTGTAATGAGTGATATAGAAATATAATTTACTTCCTTATACAAAATAAAACGGGACAGCATCCTATGGCAACAATTACAGCACAAAAGAGGCTCTTATCTAAGTCAAACTACAAAGACAAAAGAGCTAGCAGCTGTGAACGTTTAAGAATAATAAACTTTATAAAAGTTTCTAAATGACATTCAAGCTGGATTAGCAGAGAGGGAGGCGGCCTACAGCAGCTTAAGCATTCGTACACCTCACACCTTACAACCAGAACATTAGATGTTTGACAGAAGTTTTCAGAGGTAGAAGTTGAATGAAACTGAAACATGGTTTTGAACACTTTAGCAAATAAAATCAGAAAATGGTGCATTTGTGTCCAGCCCTCCTGTCCAGACACCTTTCGCTGTAATCACAGCAGCAAGCCTTTTGGGGTATCTCACCCAGCTTTGCACACCTAGTAGAGACTGACGGTTTTGACCATTTCTCTAAGCTAAAGAGCTCAGACTCTCCCAGATGGGATGGAGAGCATCTGTAAACAACAACTTCTAAATCTTGGCTCAGATGCTCAGTGGGATTTAGGTCTGGACTTCATCGGGCCTTTCTAACACATGAATGCACGGCACCTGCATGAGCAGAAGCCAGGTACCGTTTCTTCTGACCCAAACGCTCGACCCTTAGTATCGGTCAATAAAGGGGTTCAATATTCCACCTCGTTACCAAGACCAAGTGCACACCTTTTTTCAACACATCTGCAGTAGTCTCTAGTAGGGGACTGTTCTGTTCTGGTCCTGTCGGACCTGACTGCAGCCTTTGACACTGTTGACCATCACTTGCTACTGGAGAGGCTCAGACACTGGGTAGGCCCATCAGGAACTGCTCTGGAGTGGTTCTCCTCTCATCTTTCTGAGCGCTCCTTTTCTGTGGCCGTCTCCAAGTTTAGGTCCTCCACCACCTCCCTTACCCATGGTGTCCCACAAGGTTCTGTGCCGGGGCCTCTGCTCTTCCTCCTCTATCTGCTTCCTCTTCAGCACATCCTGAGCTCATTCAAAGGAATACCCTACCATCCTTATGCAGATGACATCCAACTGTACATCTCCTTTAAGCCCCATGAGATGTCTAAGCTGCAGCTGTTACACACCTGCTTAGACTCTATCAAAACCTGGATGGTGGGAGCTTTCTACAGCTGAATGAAGATCAGACTGAGATCCTCATCTGTGCCCCAGACAAGCTGGTTCCCAAAGTCAGAGACTCTCTTGGTCAGCTTGCTTCTCACACCAAACCTTCCATCAGGAATCTTGGTGTGACCTTTGACCCAGCTCTCACCCTGGATTCTCATGTCAGTTCTCTTGTTCGCTCTTCCTTCTTCCATCTCAGGAACGTTGCTAAGCTGAGTCCCATTCTGTCCCACTCTGAACTTGAGACAGTTCTCCACACCTTCATCTCCTCACGCTTAGACTACTGTAACTCTCTTTTCACGTGTCTGAGCAGAACCTCCCTGAACCGTCTACAGGTGGTTCAGAACGCCTGTGCTCGGCTTCTGACCAAGTCCTCCAAACACACCCACATCACCCCACTTCTCCTCCAGCTTCACTGGCTGCCAGTCAACTTCAGGGTTCATTTCAAGATCCTGGTTCTGGTCTATAGGGCCTTACATGGACAAGCACCATCTTATATTGGTGATCTTCTTAGTCCCTACACCCCCAGCAGGTCCCTGAGGTCCAGTGACCAAAGCCTACTGGTTGTGCAGCAC
>NC_091750.1:38929588-39004588 GCF_043380555.1 Nothobranchius furzeri | reverse complement strand
ACTCCAGCATCGGCACTTCCCGCTGAGCTGAATATTCCTAGTCTCAGGAGGACCACCAGCTACGACTAGAAAACCAGAGTCACCCTGAAAAGTGTGCAGAAGCACCAGCTACGGTGGTCTACCGGTGAATGGACCCGCTCACCTTGGTCATTATTGTGTGCTTGTTGTTGTGAGCTTGGTTCTTTGAGCAAGGCAGCGTATTTGTGCAGCAGGTTGACCAGCACCTCCAGCAGGCCGACCTCCCGCAGCACGTCGCTGAACACCGCGTCGTGTCGGGCCAGCTTCAGCAGCGTTCGTACCGCCGTGATGCTGCAGCAGAGCGACGTGCTGGACTTGAGCAGCACGCTAACGCTGAAGAGCTCCTTACACGGCACGTAGTTCAGGCTGAACACCACGAACTCCAGCAGCTCAAAGTACTTGGCCTGGGCCTGGGCCAGCTTGGGCACACGCTCTGCAAACTGCGACAGGGTGTGCTGCGACTCCAGGATGAAGTAGTTGGCCGGCTCCGCTGCGTAGATGTTCCCTACGGCGTCCAGGAGCATGCAGGCCAGGCGGCTCGTTTTGGCCCGCAGGAAGGCGTTCTGGAGCACGGAAAAAGCCTGGATGTTACGGACCGTGTGGCCTGGAGGGAAAAGAAGGTGAATGTCGAGAGATTCCAACCGACTCAAGTCTGTTCAATAACTCCAGGTGAGGTGCTAATCCCACCAAAGAAACCCAACCAACTCTAACGGCCAGTTCAATAAAAACCGTTTGCTTTCTATTAAATGTGTGAAGATTCAGCGATAAAGAGGACAGCTGGTGAACACAAACGCGTGATTCTCTGATGTCGGACATTCATGACGCTGCACAAAAACAACCTAAAGTTTAAAAAACAAACAAACAGGAAGTTCAGACCGAGAGAGAAAAACGAGTCAGAAAAACACACAACGGCACAAAAATCAGGAAAGACTCCAATTCTAGTGATTTACCAAAACAAACAAGCAGTTTATGTTTCAGTTGCTGGGAATTACCACGTTTCTCTCAGGCTTCGGTATTTAAAGCAACGCCTGAAGCTGCTAAACAAAAAAACAGGAAGCATCATTGACAAGCGTCCTCGGCGTTGTGATGTTTTTGTTCGCTCATCAACACAGCAAACAAAACCTCCGTGACACCTGAAGCTTCTTCTGCTAGAACAGGGGTGTCAAACTCATTTTAGCTCAGGGGCCACATTGAGGGAAATCTAGTCCCAAGTGGGCCGGACCGGTAAATAAAAAAAAACTTCAGATTGTTTTCTTTGTTTTAATACAATCAATATAAAACAAGGCTAGAGCCTGAGGACAGTGTAGTAAAAGTACAACACCTGAAGTGTACTTGAAAATTTGAAAAAAAAAAAAAAAAAAAATCAACAAATAAAAAAAAAAACATTCCTTAGTGATTTAAAAAGCTAAGAGATCACATGGCTAGATCAGTTTCATGCAGCACTTAAAGTATATTTGACTCATTTTACTTTACATCTTTTAGCTTTCACCAGCACATCAGTATCAGAAGTCACATCCTGAGTGGCGGCCAACTTCAGGATGTGATTCAAGTTCTTGTGTGGGCCTTGAGTGCAGCTTTGTTGCATTTATACTCATTACAGAGGAAACTTTCTCACAAAGATACGTTTATTTTCACTCTACATTGTAATAAAGTTTCTACATTGAAAATAAAGTTTACACAACCATCTCGCGGGCCGGATTTAACCCGCTTGCGGGCCGGATTTAACCCGCTTGCGGGCCGGATCCGGCCCGCGGGCCGCATATTTGACACCCCTGTGCTAAAGCATTCATCCTAAAAACAGATTTAATCCCACAGATTAACACTGGAGGAACAGGATAAGTGCTGAAAACAGCCAGTCACACACAACCTGTGTGTGTCTGGCTGTGTTTAAATAAATTCGACATCATTCTGTTTGTATTTAAACGACCTGTTGGTGGTGGAAACCTGCGACTTGCTCCATAAACCAGGTGCTTCTTCAGCGTACGAGTCACAGAACAGACAAGAAAACGGGTCGACGCGATGATAATAATAATAACAGCAGCAGGAGGCGGTGGGCTGGATTAGGGTTTAATAACAGCTACCTCCGCTTCGCTAACCAGCTAACCGACCCTTCCTTTGTGACTTTTATCATCTCCTTACATCCATCGAGTCTCTGAGGAGAAGAAACAAGCAAACCAGAAGAAATCTAACTCAATGCTAGGCTGAAGTTTCCTCCCAGGTTAAAGTAGAATTGAACGTAAACCAGGTCAGACTGGTTCATGAGACAGAATGCAGTTCAGCGGGAACGTCTACAGGCCGACAGCTAAACTGGATTATAATCCATCTCTGACTAATCCCACCCGCAGCAGCACAGCAGAGCCCAACGACACCCAAACACTGAAACCCTAACCCAAACCCGACGGACTCATCGCACTCAAATTATTAATCACCCCCCAAATATTTTCTCATCGGATCCGCACGAATCACGTGGGCGACCCGCTCTGCATTCAAAACGGCGAATTTCACCAACAGTTGAGGGATTTTCATGTCTGCAAAAGGTCATGTGACGTCTTCAGGGATGAGCCACAACACCCGTTTGCGTTCTGGAAGGTAGGGGCACCGTGACAGGCAGCCATGGTATCACCTAGCAGGTTGAGCTTCAGGGGTCGGAGATTAAGGCCCGACTAGGAGATAACCGCGTGGTGCGCAAGCAGACGTAGATGTTAGAGCTGATGTCAGCCGCAAATCTGCAGCTTCACTCGCTTCTGGAAACAGAGCAATCAGGTGGAGGACCAGAACGCAGCCTTCGATGATACGCCTCTGCTCGTTCAGGTCTAAATATCTGCTGTAAAAGAGGCCGTCATCAAAGAACGGAACAGCCCCAGCGGGCTCTCCAAACACCATCCCTGACAAAGCTGCACAGAGCGAACCAACGTAGGGATGGGTACCTTTGACATTTGAATCGATACCGGTACTTAACGGAACCAATTTTCGATACTTTTGAGTGTTTATTATTTTAATTCTCTTTTATAATTAAATATATATTTTTCTCAATATATAACAATATTTGATAAATATCACGATGAATAACATTCAACTGTTTGTATTTTAACATCGTCCTTGTAGTTTTATAAGCTGATAATTAAACTGAAGCAAACATCTTTACTGTGAACTAAATTTACTGTGTACCTTCATTCCTTTTGCCGTCCTTATTCATTTGATTTTTCCTACTGGGAAGTTAGAATTTCCGAGGAGAAAGCGAACGCACCTTAAAAAGTACCGAATTCGGTACCCATCCCTAGTGAGCAGAGAGAAGAGCACTGGTACCTTTCCCAGACGGCTGAGGGAGAACAAACCCAGGCAGGAGGAACGGGGCTCCAGTTGTCAGGCCAGCAGGTTTCAGCTCCGTCACCCCGTACGTGCACAAGCACGTGACCAAGTTCACCAGGTCCTTCAGCGCATCTTTTGAGTCGTCCTCCTTAGCCTGCTCCAGTCTGGAAACAGGAAGAAGTTTTACGGAAGTTCATCCACGACAACCCACATGTAGAGCTTCAGATGTACCTGAGCATGAGGTCACAGAGGAATGCGTAGCCCTGGCACATGCGAAAGTCATCCAGCAGGGTCTGGGACACGTCGCTGGAGTCTTTCAAGAAGCAGGAGAGGCCAGCGAACATCTCAACGATCTCCAGAGAGGAGAGGTCTTCCGACTGCTGCATGTTCTGAACACACGTGGCCAAACATTCCTTCTCTGGATATTGAGGAGGGAGTGGGAGAGGGGTTGGGAGGTTAGTCACGTGCTACAGCATGCATGAAGCCACTTAGAACATTAAGGACTGATAAACGAGAGAACGCTGTGCAACAGGTGAAAGGATCCTTTAGGAAAACACCCTGCAGCACTAGAGCTAAGCGGGGTATTTCTGAGGAGTCGCTGCGCTTCTGCAGGCGAGCTACCGCCGGGCTTTGTTCCTGTAAGATACTAGGGCTGCTCGACTAATCCAATTTTACTCACAGCTTTGATCTGGAGTTTGAACGATTATAAAAACAAAACAAGCCGATAATTTGCTCCTCCCTCGTTGTTTACTCCGATTTGCAAATTGAGCACACCTCACAATAGCTTTGTCGCCATTTCAGACCCCCTTACCAAGTGAACAACCAAGAAACATTTCTGGCAACCCTTCGCTACTTTCTGGGAAACTGTCGCTGATATTTCCAGTTCCAATTCAACGTGAATTTAAAAAATCGAAGTCTCTATTTCAGTGAAAATAATCGCCATAATCGAGCCGCCCTAATGGTTCTCATGCTTGAAGCCAAGCCCTCTCCAAAGGTCAGGGCGTTCCAGGAGCTGGGATGTGTCCCCGTAAACTTTTACCGTGGATATATTTGACCACGTTGACGCTGAGGCCGTGGCGGGAGATGGTGGTGAGCACCTCCCCAGCACTCCTCCTCCACGGCAGGTTGTGGGGGGGGCACCAGGAGGTTATGGCACTGAATAGAAGTTGCAGGTCATCTTTTTGGGCAAGTTCCTCCGCTGGAGACACGAAGGTGCACAGCTTCACCAGGATCTGCAAAACACAACCAAAAAAACAGGGAAATTAAAGAAGAACGGAAATGAAAGACGTGCCAGGAGACGGGAACCGGTCCTCTTTTCACCTGGACGAAGACATTCTGGAGCAGCGCCCGGCGGTCAGCCAGGGGCAGCTCTGGCTGAGACTGGCCCTGGCCCGGAGTCTTCTCCTGGTTGGGTGGGGGTTGCGGAGGGGGTGGAGTGGGGCCCACGGGGGCTTCGGCCATGTTGGGAAGGTCAAAGAACAAGTAGAGGCATTTCACCAGGGTGGAGGGAACGGACATGGTCGTCATGCAGTCCACAGTTTTCTGTCGAGGTGCAAAGAAACCCCAAAAGGTCATTTTGAGTCAGATACTTTCATCTTTGTACAGAAAAATAGACAAATAAACAACACATCTGGTTCTGTAGTAAACAACTGTAGTATTGACGGAAAGTTTAATGCAGAAAGACGTGCAACAAAAGCAAACTCCTGCAAAGGTCCAGACATCCTACCTATCACACACCTCAGTAGAGATGCTAATGAGCCACGTGGCATGGAAGCTAAACTGTTGATCTGAGTTGATCCAGCATGTTTTAGCTGTTTCCCTGCTCCAACACAGATTATTCACCACTTCAGGGTAATCCTGATGATTACCAGCTGGATAGAAGTCCTCGGGGGAGGGGGTCGTCCACCCCAGCCCTTGGACCACCTGAAGTGTGTACTTATTGTGTTGTTACTGAACCAGAGCGTGTGTGTGTGTGTGTGTGTGTTCAATCAGTCTTCTCAGCCAGCACAAGTGTCACACACACACACACACACACACACACACACACACACACACACACACACACACACACACACACACACACACACACACACACACACGTGGGATAGCTAAATCTTGTAGCGTAAACTGGACCCATGACAGCTCTGAGCTACCTGTGGGGTGAGCTGGGCTGTTTCTACCCACCTGTCCAGATGAGGCCAGCAGGTTGATGGTGGTCAGCAGCATCCAACCACGGCTTGCTTCCTCACTCTGGTTCACCTCCAGGAACTGGACTATGGCTCTGCTGGCTGCCTCTGCAGGAGGGCACACAAACAGTCACATGGGTGGAGGTGACGGCTCACCTGTGTGGGCCGACCGTCGACGGGACATTAATGCCATGAGGAGCAGCTTTGGGTTCCTCAGACTGTAGCTGCTTGGACCAAAATAACATCATTAGTCCTGATGACAGAGCTGCTGGATGGCTCACTGAAGACCAGCTGGAGAAGCGTGTTGTCAGTGTGACGCTACAAGATCAGAGGCTGTTCCAAAACAGCACACACACACACACACACACACACACACACACACACACACACACACACACACACACACACACACACACACACACACACACACACACACACACACACACACACTGCTCCTTCACAAACGCTCACAGCAAACCTGTCCTCGCTGAAACGTTTTTTTAAGAGTGATGAAAGCAGAAGTGTGATGACTCACCTGTGGACTTGTTGGAAGCCCGTCTCCTGATCTCGGTCACCATGAGCCGGGACACCTGGGTGGTGAACTGCAGCAGGTCCGAAAACTTCTCCATCATGCTGCTGGGGGGGGCATTCCCAAACACCTAAAGCACACGGATCAGCTCCCATTTATTAAAAAAAACTATAAACCAAACAAAGCCCTATTTATCCAATCAATCCCAGAGTCAGGATCCAGGATCCCAGAGTCAGGATCCAAGATCCCAGAGTCCAGAGTCAGGATCCAGGATCCAGGATCCAGAGTCAGGATCCAGGATCCCAAAGTCCAGAGTCAGAATCCAGGATCCCAGAGTCAGGATCCAGAATCCCAGAGTCAGGATCCAGGATCCAGGATCCCAGAGTCCAGAGTCAGGATCCAGGATCCCAGAGTCAGGATCCAGAATCCCAGAGTCCAGAGTCAGGATCCCAGAGTCCAGAGTCAGGATCCAGGATCCAGGGTCCCAGAGTCCAGAGGCAGGATCCCAGAGTCCAGAGTCAGAATCCAGGATCCCAGAGTCAGGATCCAGAATCCCAGAGTCCAGAGTCAGGATCCCAGAGTCCAGAGTCAGGATCCAGGGTCCCAGAGTCCAGAGTCAGGATCCAGGATCCCAGAGTCAGGATCCAGAATGCCAAAGTCCAGAGTCAGGATCCAGGATCCCAGAGTCAGGATCCAGGATCCCAGAGTCCAGATCCAGGATCCCAGAGTCAGAATCCAGGATCCCAGGGTCCAGAGTCAGGATCCAGGATCCCAGAGTCCAGAGTCAGAATCCAGGATCCCAGAGTCCAGAGTTAGGATCCAGGATCCCAGAGTCCAGATCAAGGATCCCAGAGTCCAGAGTCAGAATCCAGGATCCCAGGGTCCAGAGTCCAGAGTCAGGATCCCAGAGTCCAGAGTCAGAATCCAGGATCCCAGGGTCCAGAGTCAGGATCCAGGATCCCAGGGTCCAGAGTCAGGATCCAGGATCCCAGAGTCCAGAGTTAGGATCCAGGATCCCAGAGTCCAGAGTCAGAATCCAGGATCCCAGGGTCCAGAGTCCAGAGTCAGGATCCCAGAGTCCAGAGTCAGAATCCAGGATCCCAGGGTCCAGAGTCAGGATCCAGGATCCAGGATCCCAGAGTCCAGAGTCAGAATCCAGGATCCCAGGGTCCAGAGTCAGGATCCAGGATCCCAGGGTCCAGAGTCAGGATCCAGGATCCCAGAGTCCAGAGTTAGGATCCAGGATCCCAGAGTCCAGAGTCAGGATCCCAGAGTCCAGAGTCAGAATCCAGGATCCCAGGGTCCAGAGTCAGGATCCAGGATCCCAGAGTCCAGAGTCAGGATCCCAGAGTCCAGAGTCAGAATCCAGGATCCCAGAGTCCAGAGTCAGGATCCAGGATCCAGGATCCCAGAGTCCAGAGTCAGAATCCAGGATCAGGGGCGCTAAATTTTCTCGTCGGGCGGTAAATACTTGACGACTTACCGCCCGGGTGGCGCCCAAGCTTTATTTGTCATTTACACACCGGCTTTCACCTACATCATGGCCCCGCCCTGTAGGAAGCTGCCGTTTTCGTTTCGCGCGCGTGAACCTGCGCGCCTCTAGCCACGTACTGCACTTGTACGATTCGTGCACGTCCTGCACGATTCTAGTTATTGTCACGTGAACTATAAGTTCACTATTAAAGACGAAGTGGAACCACGCTAGAAACACACAAGCACGCAGGAAGATCGCGCCACCACAGGGATTGGATTTCTTGATGAATTCTCCGGCAAAACGCTTTAAAACTGGTGAGGAGAAGCGAGACAGTTCGAAACGGTATGAAGCAGAGAAGCGTGTGCGTAGGTGGAATGATTCTTGGCGGTTTAAAGAAGACGGTAGGCGTGGAGAATGGCCGTATTTGAGTTGAGTAGCGGCTCGTCTGGAAAACAGACGAGAGCAGACGGAAGCAGCAGGGGGAGTGGCTGAAAGCCGGCGTTTAACGCCGGGGACACACCGGCCGCGGAAGCGCCCGAAGCGAATCGCTCACGAAGTCCGGCCGCTGCTCGCTGCTCCTCAGTTCAGACGCGCCCCATTCGAGGCGCGCCTCGGCTCAGCTGTAGTTTTTCTTTTAATTACTTGGTGTCCTCCATTTCCTCAGCTCTTTTCCTCTGTGTGTGTGTGTGTGTGTGTGTGTGTGTGTGTGTGTGTGTGTGTGTGTGTGTGTGTGTGTGTGTGTGTGTGTGTGTGTGTGTGTGTGTGTGTGTGAGAGAGAGAGAGTGAGAGAGAGAGAGTGAGAGTGAGAGTGAGAGTGGTGTGAACCAGTTGTTTCTGCCAGTTGAATCTCTTGGACTTACCTACATGTGTAGCTCGGGGGTGACGATGGATGAAGATATGCGTTAGCATTCACACTTGTTCAATTTTCAATTTTAATTCTGGTGCCTGTTAGCAGCAGAAACACATCCTCACGCGCTTGTGGAAATCATATTTTCTATATGAAAACATGACTGTAATAATAAGTAAAGGTTATCAGCTGTTCAGTGTGCTCATAGGAAACGTGACAAAAGAACACAAAACACATTTCTCCTTATGGCCTATATTGTTGTTATCATCAACGTAACATGATTTACAGAATACACGTGACCAACTAACATTTCATGTTCTACCACCGGATGTTTGGATCAAAATGTGAACCAATCAGATCTTAGATCAGGTGAGAGCCAGGCGTTTCCCATCATCCTCTAGGTTTTGCAGCCAGTAGAGAGCAACTGCAGCGCCTTGCTCCAAAATCTGCAGCCGCCTTGATCTCACGAGGTTATCGATGCCTACGTATGCATGACGTCAGAGCAAGTCGGGTCAATTCGGACACAAATCTAACCGGCATGCGCTGCTCGCCAATCACCGCTGGTCTAACCTGCGCAGAACTGGCTTATCTCAAACACAGTCAATGGCTCGAATACAGCAAAGCGGCGTTGGTGATGTACTGCGTTGTATGCCGGAAGTATGCGACGACAAAATCGTGTTTTGTTGAGGGAACAAACAAATTCAAACTTGAATACGTTATTATATTTGTGAATGTGTACAAAATAAAGGTTTATTACATTTAAAACGGTTCAGTTGTTATTTTGACTCGTTTTGGCGGCTGACCAGCGGGGCCGGTAGATTCTTGGCGGGGCCGGTAAATACTCAGAGTTACCGGCCCGGCTGGCCGGTTGGTTTTGAAGTTAATGTCCACCCCTGAGGATCCAGGATCCAGGATCCCAGAGTCCAGAGTCAGAATCCAGGATCCAGGATCCCAGAGTCCAGAGTCCAGAGTCAGGATCCCAGAGTCCAGAGTCAGAATCCAGGATCCAGGATCCCAGAGTCCAGAGTCAGGATCCCAGAGTCCAGAGTCAGAATCCAGGATCCAGGATCCCAGAGTCCAGAGTCAGAATCCAGGATCCAGGATCCCAGAGTCCAGAGTCAGGATCAAGGATCTAGGATCCCAGAGTCCAGATCCAGGATGCCAGAGTCCAGAGTCAGGATCCAGTGGCTGGGTCTCCAGCTGCACAGGCAAAGGTGGAACACGTCAGAACTTTGGGATAACTTACGAGTGAATCACAGCTCTGAAGAAGAAAATATCATTTCTATAGCGCCTCTCAAGATAAAAATCACGAGGCGCTTCACAAAAACAAAAAATGTAAAAATATTAAAAAGAATTTAGAAAATGATTAAAAACATATTTTAAATGAGCAAAAATACACAATTGTGATTAAAAAATATAAAGAAAGAGAGAGAATGAAAAGGAAAGAGGGAAATCAGTGGATCCTGAGGAAGGTGGACTAGGTGGGGAGAGCAGAACAAGGAGAGGGTGACGCAGGTCACACCAAAGCTTGAACAGGTGAGTTTCAGCTGCTTGTTAAAGGAGACCACTGGGTAATTAGCTGAGGAGTTAACATCTACTTGGTGAGATCCTCCAGTGTGATGGGAACACACCCAGCTGCAGATTATTTTATAACTTCTTTTCTGTTCCGGTTCATCTAACTGTAGGATTCAGCAGGATGCCTTCTGACTACAAATTAATCAAATTCAAACCTGCCATCTTGTGCTAGGAACACGGGGTTGGTGGTATGTATGTAGGGTAAGTTGTAAAATAATGTCAAACAAATCTGAGATTTGTTATTACTTGAAGTTTACACCACTGATGACATCTGAATGGTTTTCCTTGTAATTGTTTTATTATAACACCTTTAATTCATTATTATAACACGATTCATAAAAATAAATCTTAGATAAAAATCATCAAACACACAATTCAGGAAAAATTTGTGTTTCTATATCTGGTTTCATGCAACTGATATTGTTAAAATATGCATTATGGTTGGTCTGTAATTTCACCCAGACAACGAGGAAACTGGAAGATGTCTAATTTCCCCGTTTTACTGGAGGTAATCAGTCAAATCACTGTGATTCTGGATCCGACAGTGTCCACCCTGGGATAGGGAGATCGGGGGTCAATTCACCGTTGGGTCGTACCAAAGACTTTAAAAATGGGACCCAACGCCTCCGTGCTCGACACTCAGCTTTAAGGGTGTGGATTGGAGGGTTAAACCACCACATAGCTCCCGAGCGCAGCCACTGCTGCAGCTCACCGCTCCCGTCCGTGGGGACGGGGTCAGATGCGGAGATGAATTTCACCAGCATGTGATGATGACTTTGGGACGTTACGTTTAAACGTGACTTTGTTAACGCTGTGGGCCATTTCCTACAGCTGTGGTGCAAAATAAAAGCCTGACTCAGGTCATAAGATCTAGGAAATATAAGGTTGGATAGACACTGTACAGGTGGAACAGGGAAAATCGGAATCAGGTGCTAATGTTCATTTTCTATCACTAATCCATCCTAAAAGGTGAAACTAAATTCTAGACTCTGTAGGTGGCTTTCCAGGAGCACTCGGTCCGTTGCAGCTCGGTCTGACCACTGTTTGGTAGGTGCCCTCTACTATCTCTTTACTTTACTCTGCTGGAGACCAGAACGCACAGCGACTCCTCCTTCTACACAGGAGACAAAGAGCTGAGACCATCAGCGTTCACCTGCCTTTGCACTGAGCCCTGAAGGTTCCTTACCCTGTTGAATACAGGAAGCATCATGTAGAGCTTCTCCTCCTGCTCCTTCTGGGTCATATGGCGAGGAGGGTGGCACAGTTCTGAGAAGAGGCGTCGCAGGTGCATCAGGCCGAGCGCGTTGTCCTGGGGGCTGCACTCCTCCTGCCGCGGCCGGCCCATGATCCTTTTCACCATGTTCATCTTGAGCGGTTTGGTCAGGGCAAAGGCGAGCCTGCACGGACGAGAAAAACCAGAGACAAGCGTCAAACGTGGATGCATCCACGCTGGACTTCTCACCTCGGAATATAAAACCAGCTGTGATCATTCATCATCCATGCCTGCCGAGAAGCTTGATGACTGATTTCAAATCAGAAAATTCACTCATTTTATGGACCGTTCGCCTCTTTAAAAACATTTAAAGAGCAAGTCACTTTTTTTTACTGAAACTATATAAGTTTGAAGTTGTCACACGGAGGAGGGGTGACGTCAGCCGGGAGGTCAGGTGTTGTGAGAAATCGTGTTCCTCTGAAATATTCTGTCCCCCCGTGTCGAGAGGTCGCACTTCAGGTTATCTTCACAACATTTGTGATCGACTTTTATGGGACAATGATGTAATGTAATAAAGTCATGCTTGTGCTGTTTTTATATCTGTGTCTAGGGGTGCAACGATACTACTACCGATACGTGGAGCTGAATACTCGCCGATACCGATAGGGATGGGTACCGAATTCGGTACTTTTTAAGGTACCGACCAAGCACCGATTCACGTTATTTGAAACGGTGCCTCGTTTCGGTACCCGTCCTTCACAACGAGAACTTGCCTAGACAGCTGCGCATGCGCAAGAGCGTTAAGTCGTCGGTCGCTGCAAGCGAGTTGTAAACAGAGCAGCATGGTAGAAAGAACGCACGCTAAAGCTTGGGTCCACTTCATTAAATGTGATGGGTAACTGGGTGATGATGAAACCAGCGACAACGATCTAAGTGAGACATCCTCATCTTAATCTGCTCCGGTAGGTAAATAAAATGTTTAAGATAACGTTAGCTTGATTTTTTAGCTTCCATTTCACTAATGGTGTGTTCGCTTTCTCCTCGGAACTCCGAAATTCCGACTAGAAGAACATGAACGCGCTCTAAAGTTTGGATTCACTTTACTAAATGCGACGGGTGATTGGGTGAAGATGAAACCAGCGGCAACGATCTAAGTGTGAGGCATCATCGTTTTAATCTGCTCCAGCAGTTAAATAAACTGTTTAAGATAACGTTAGCTTGATATGTTAGCTTCCATTGCCACCATTATCAGCTAATGGTGCGTTCGCGTTCTCCTCGGAAATTCTAACTTCCCAGTAGGAAAAATCAATTGAAAAAGGACGGCAAAAGGAATGAAGATATGCAGTAAATTTAGTTCACAGTAAAGATGTTTGCTTCAGTTTAATTATCAGCTTATAAAACTACAAGGACGATGTTAAAATACAAACAGTTGAATGTTATTTATCGTGATATTTATCAAAGATGGTTATATATTGAGAAAAATATATATTTAATTATAAAAGATAATTAAAAATAATAAACACTCAAAAGTATCGAAACTTGGTACCGTTAAGTACCGAATCGATTCAAATGTCAAAGGTACCCATCCTTACCGATTACCGATACCGATACTTCTACTACACAAAAAAAATGCAACGATTTGGAAAACAGATTTTATTTTCTTCTCTGCTTTCAACAGGAAAAGACTGAGGTAGATAAAAAGTAACATATATGAATAGAAATCATCACAAAACCAAAATCTTAGGTGAACAGAAATGACAAGTTACAGTGAAGCCATTTTCAAGCAACTGCATTGGTATCGGTTCCTGGTATCAGTTAACTTTTACCGATACCGATACCAGTATCGGTATTGGTGCATCCCTATCTGTGTCATGTATCATATGATATGTGACATCTATATGTCCTCCTTAAAACGATAAAAAAGGTTCAGTAGAAACATTCCTGTCCACTCTTTACAAGCTTATTTATCATTTACAAAATCATGAAAAAACATGTAATCTCACTCAGTTGAACCATCGTTTTATTAGAGGTTGTTTAGTCCTCATATTGGACAACACGTTCTGTGAATTAGGAAATATTTGCTCCTGACTGACGAAGGGAAACAGAATATTTTAGGGGAACATAAGATGCCACAACACCCGTTTCAAATGGATCATGGTGTGTTTGATGTAAAGAGGCTGACACTACCAGCTAATGTTTATGGCTGCTCGTTAGCCACGGCTGGTGAAGGAGGGTTGGCGAGTCGGGGACACGCTGTGGAGATCAAGTAAACAATGCTGACTTTGCCACTTGATAATCGTGGCTCACGGCTGGCGTGGTAGAGATGGGCGTCACGAGCTACTAGTGAGCTGTAGCTAGAGCCGGGGGACACGCCGTGCATGCTGCGCGTAAACCCCCAACGTTTACTAGCTAAAGGAGACCCAAGTCAAAATTTATCATTTGAGAAGAAGTCCTCAGAGAAGCACGTCTTCTCTGTAACGCGTGGAGAACTACATCGCTGTCAGTAAAGTGTTGTGGAGATAAAGTAAACAACGCTGATTTAGCCGCTGGCTAGCGGATGAGCGCTGGAGCGTGTTGGGAGAGACGGCAGGCTGCGGGAAGAGAGGAGACTTGAGTAGAAGGACTTTGGCATGCACATGTTGGGACCGGATCAGGCGATCTGGTACTGAGAAAAGACGAATGAGCAACTTGAGGCGAGTTTGGGAGTCAGAGACACTAATCGGAGGCTGGCGTCCAGCTAATAGTGGGCGGGGACGTGATGACAACCAGAGAAATTTGATGTCTTTCAAATTAATTGTTTAGTATTCAAACTAACAAGCACAGCAATAATGTAGCAAGTCTCTTCTAGAATAGAAAATAAAGAATAGAATGGATTTTATTGATCCCATAAGCTAGTATCTTTGACTTTGACCACTAAAAACCACAAATAAAAAAATAAAAAAACTTGGGTTCCAGCACTAAGCAGCATACTGCAAGAGACACTGACATGCAATGTAAATCCAGTGTTGTACGAGTATTTCACACATACTGAGTATTGCATTGGTGTCATTGACTACGTTTACATGCAGCCAATATTCGAGTTATGATCGGTTAAGGTCGGTATTCGGGTTTCTGAGTTGATCAGAATAACCCGTTTACAAGCACAAATAGAAAGAGTTACCTCTAACTTGCATAACCCGATGTAAATGCGGATGTTGGGGTAGCGTCAGGACGTATGGATTACATCCTGACGCAATATGCGTCATTTCCGGTTCTTCTCGTTCCGGTATCCGTGAAAACAACATTTTTCCCAGTTCGGAAGAGATAGCGACCGCGTTTGTTTGCGCTTTAGTTTCCTCGTCACTCCGAAAGTGTGGTGCTGTGCCGCGACTCGCCATTTTGCTCCCAACTTGTTGTTTACTTCCGGAGTTCTGGCACATACAAGACGTCTCGCTACTCAAAGGACCAAGATTCCTTGCGAACAGAGCATGCGCAGAACACACGCTTTGATGGGGATATCCCGATATGCGTTTACACGACCAAACATTCGGGTTAGAAAAGGGTTACCCCAGGTGTAGTAAACGGGTTATTTAAAAACCCGGTTATGAGCACATCCGGGTTTCTGGCGGTGTTTACACGGACCTGCGGAACCGGGTTATTGTGAATATTCGGGTTTTAAAAGGGTTACTGGCTGCATGTAAACGCACTGACTGTGAAAGGCCAGTCTGCCTCTGAAGGAGCTGTCCATGGTCTCCACAGTGGAATGCAGTGGGTGGGAGGGGTTTTCTAAGATGGTGCTCATCTGCACCAGCATCCTCCTTTCACACGTCTCAACTGTATCCAGTAGGCAGCTCAGAACCAAACAGCTTGTTCAGTCTCTTCGTGGCTCGGTCAGAATCAGCTCCTCTAAATCCAAGACCATGGTCTTGAGTCAGAAAAGGGTAGAAAGCCTTCTCCAGGTCAGGGATGAGGTCCTGCCTCAAGTGGAGGTGTGTAAGTATCTCGGGGTCTTGTTCACGAGTGAGGGAAAGATGGAGTACGAGATCAATGGGCGTATTGATGCTGCGTCTGCGGGCGTTGTACGGTCTGTCACGGTGAAAAGAGAGCTGAGTCGGAAGGCGGAGCTCTGGATTTACCGGTCGAACTACGTTCCTACCCTCACCGACGGCCGGAGGAGCTGGCCCAAGTGGCTGGGGAGAGGGAAGTCTGGGCCTTCCTGCTTAGGCTGCTGCCCGAGACCCGACTCCAGGCAAGCGAAAGAGAATGGATGGATGGATAACTGACATTACTTTAGATACTTTTCATATTTATTGGCATATTGCCGATAGATAGTTTTACTGCTCATTTTAAAGGTGAGAACAAGAGGTGCTTAATGAAAATGACACACGATGAATAACTCAAAATAAACCGAAAAAACAGTTAGAAGAAAGATCAGCTGGTCCTGAACGGGAACACTGAGTCAGAGTCATTAGGTGCTGCTAATGTCAACAGGTAGGAATTCTGCAGCTCTCTTCCCATGGGAATGGATGATATTCTGTCCATTTAGCCGTTTTTTCCACTTGCAGCATCTCTCCAGACTATCTGAGCTGGTTGCTAGGAGATTGTACCGCTCTCATTGAGCCCACATACAGCACACATCAACATCACCCAGTGATAAAAACAAACAGGAGCTGCAGACTGTCCCTCTCTGAAATCATCTTGCTCATGGGCTCAATGGCAGCCAAGGTTCAGAAATACCTTTACATGAATGATAATAGTATGAGTCACTGGAGATAACATGTATTTCACTGGTTTCCTCCCTGAATCCTCCATGCTTGTATGCTGTTCCATCAGCTGATCTCTTTGGTAAAAGTGTTTTATTCCTTCTAATGGGCCATTCCCATCTGTACCGGGTCGGCCCGGGCCGGGTAGCGTAGGTTGTTTACATATCTGGGTGGCCTGGTATTTTTCCGGGCCAACCAAGGCTCATTCTCAGCCCTCTTCTCGAGGGGGTCTGCTTCAGGCCGACCAGGGCCAACACACCCACTGCTGACAGCAAATCCACACCTTCCATTAGAGCAAGCCTCTGATTGGTGGGTAGAATCAGCCCACTTGGGCTTAAGGCAAGGATGTGTGGAATCAACCGGGCCAGGCTGGGGCCGACTGGGGCTACCCGGCTCGGGCCGACCCGGTACAGATGGGAATGGCCCATAACACACACGCACGCACGGACTAGTAGCTGCTGCAGGTAAGCTAACCAACCAGGCAGAAATCCCAGATGCCCTTTTCCTACACGACAAAAGGGTGGAAACATTTAATCACACAAAGATAAAACAACCCATTTGAAGTACTTTGACTTCTGTTTTAAGACCTTTACTCAGAACAATGTTGATGATGGCTGCGTGGGGAAAGATTAAAGTGGGGGGGATGTGTGTTCGCGGAGTATTAAACACCTGCTTTTATAACTGCTTTTCCTCATTTTTTCATCCCTTCGAGAACAAGAATAAAGGAAAAGTATCACAATGAGGAAAGCAGACTACAGCTCACAATCCTGTTTTGATATCCACAAACTGGTGCTGGCTGCCCTCCACATGACCTCAGGGTCAAACTAATGTTTGATCAAAATTTAGCATATTTTATTTCTAATGCTGGACTCTGGCTAGAACCTGAGAAATGACACATTCAGGGAGAGGATGCTACGTTATGTTAGGACTTGTTTGTCCAGAAAAGCCCTAATAAAGTTCAATAAACCAAAATAAAAGCAGAAAGTCAAAGGAAAACGCTGCCTCTGCTGCCATGTGGCAGGGGGTCCACACACACACACACACACACACACACACACACACACACACACACATAAACACACACACACAACTCAGGATTTGACATCTGTAAAGCGAGTCTGTTACTATCCTGCAGCTCTGCCTGTGAGAGATGAGGAGCTGAGATGGGTCCAACGGCCCGTTCTGATAACAGGGACGGGGTCTTCTAGTCCCAAGATGCAGCAATGATGTCACAATGTAAACATGACATTAAACTGTGCTAAACGCATTTTTGAGACATTTTATTTTTATAGAATATGTGATGAAGTCTTCATTTGAAACAAGCACAGAAACCAGAGAAGGGACGTCTACCAAAGCTAAAGGTACACTAAAACGAGTCTGTCCAGGGTGAGTGGCTGGTCTCTCAGCCTCCGCCGCTCCTTGACGACAGAATACCGCATTTGCTACTTGAGCCTCTCCAGACCAGTGACGTCACAAAGTTGCGTATCTCACGAGACCAGTAACATTTTACCTCAGAACAGACGAACTAGAGGTGGTCGGCGTTTATTGTACCGTGGTCATCATGGTGGAGCCCCAAAAGAAGCAAAGAGAGCCTTTATCTGATGGAGCTAAAGAGAGAAAGAATGTCCGGCCAAAAACAGGCGTCATACAGGAGGGGTAAGGAGTTTTCTGAAGGACAAGAGCACAGAAACAAATAAGGATTCAGATTTGGATGCAGACCTCACAATCATTCCCTCACGAGTAAACCGTTGATATGTGGTCAGCTGGTTTGAAAATACAGTGGGGGGCGTTCGTTTTTACGATGCAGATTTAAAACTGACACTAGGGGGTGCTGGTGTGCGTAGTACGGTACTTTCAACGTTAAACTATAAAATGATCAATAAGCAACATAAAACTGTCAAAGACGACGTAAAGACGATGTATTCCCAACGTGTGACTAACTCCTCGGCTGTTACAATTTTTACTGTAGCAGCAAGTTTGACCAAAGGTTGAGCAGCGAGGTGGTCTGCAATCCACACTAAAGTATTTAATAATGTTGGGGAAAGAGGCTGGAGCAGAATCACTACCAACGTTCAACAACATCAGTGTCTTTGTTGGATCTGATGAGACGTTTTAAGAAGGAAAGCCCGTTTGTCTTCCTGACATCATCGGTTCACACATGCATCAGGTAACCTGGAGTTTCCTACCGGCGGGTATGCATTGATCAGAGTCGTGAGACGGTCATCTATAAACTATATTTTAGAGGTAACAGTCATCAGAGCAGCCTCACCTAAAACCAGGAGCTCTGCGTTTCTAACATCCTTCCTCTTTCTACGAGGACACGGAGCACCCAGCTTACCCATTAACTATGATTTACTTGTCATTCAGTAACTAACATTAAACTCCTCAGCTCTTGTAAACAACCCAAATAACCTCACCACTCACGTTAACACCCAGACCTTTGGGGTTACAGCAATTACTCACATAGAAAGGTCACAGAGGCTCTGGGAAAAACCAGCAGTTGGCTAAAAGAGAGATGAAGAAGTGGTCTGAGTTACATCAGCAGAAAGGCCAGACTTCATCTGCCAGCCCAAACTGAAACTTGGCCCAAGCCGCAGACAAGTCCAGTTCAAAAGCTGCAGAAGTGGCTGACATGTGACCGGTGAAAAGACCCCAGAATTACTGTCCAAAGCTGCTAATTCCATATGATAAAAGTGTGTTAGTAACAGAAAAGTGGATGTGGACGTCTTCTGGGGTGAATCAGGTGGAGCAACGGGAACAAGTCCAGAGAACACTGAGCTGACGTCTGAAACATCATTTGTTTGCATCATCAAATCCTGAGTTTCAGGCATAAAAGTCACCAAAGGCATCACTCAGAAGTAGGGCTGCACAATATATCACGAATATATATCAGCATGCACAATATTCATATCGCAAAGAGCAGAGAAATATTGCAATGAATGGTCAGCTCAAATGTTTGCTAAACATGATGCATTCTGTCAATCAAACGAAAGCATGATGTTTATCTAACAAATCAAATAGAGCTCTTCACCCATTTGATCAATCGAGTGGGTTCTCATAGGCTAGATGTCCGCCCCGAGCCGGACGGCACTTCATTTTGATGGTTAGCAAACACCTGAGTTAGCTTTGTTCTGCTCCTTTTGCGGAATCTGCTTTTCCCAGGATCCACTGATTGTCTTTTCTTGTTCATTTTTCTTTTTTCCTTTCCTCACATCTTTTGCTTTTCTCATTTTTAGGATTTTTTTGTTTTTGATCATTTTTGTTGCCGAGTTAAGGTTTTATTCATCGCAAGTGATATCGTCATCGCAATATTAATCACTGTTATCGAATATCGCAGGCTTTTCTAATATCGTGTTGCTTTGAAACGCGGAGGTCACACACTGTAAAAGAAGGCAGTAACTCCTCTGCTACGAATGTTTTATGATTTAAAACGCAAAGGTTACTGAGGGTAAGTTCATTCTGACCATCCTGAAGCTTCAGCAAGAATACCTTGGGGTTTAATTAGAAAAGTTAGCATCAAGTTTTAGGTCTGATCTTTAAAGTGTCAGGGGCAGAGCCAAGAATAGTTCAACCTAAAGAGAAATGACCAAATGTCTTTAGATACCATCCAAGAGTTTCATCAAACACAGTCATCGCAAGATCGTCTGAATTTAAACATCGCATTCAGAGATCAACTACTTCCCCCAGCGTAAGTTAAATGAGAATGGCCCTTTAAGTTGTGTTTCTGCTGAAAAAGACCATCTATATTTGTGTTGTAATGTATCCCTGAAGCACATCGAAGCCAGCATGTATTCCTGAACAATGCTGACTGTTAGCTTTGCTGCAAAGAGGCCCGATATGACCAAGAGTCGGTGAAGCAGAGAAGAGGAAGCACAGCGGGGTCGGGACCACAAACTGGGACAAACACATGTCACACGACTCAGCACACAGCCGAGCAGGAAAACTCAACAAAAGCACAGAATCCCAGCTCAATCCACCCTCACGGTGAAGACCAGAGACAGAAAACACACCTTCAGGTGCCGTAAACAGAACAGCTCACCTCTAGACCATCAGAAATGAAGATTTCCTCTGAGGTGTTTTAGGTGCAGACCTGAGCATAACCATCCGTGTCTATTTTTATGCTAAAATGTGGAGAAACTGTGATGAAAACACCACGCCCACACTTCTGGCCTCTGACAAACACTGTTTCTAACACAAGTACAAGAAGACCTGGTGTTGGGTATTTTTATAATTGTACCTTTTTGAGGCCTAAAAGATGCCCAATTTGTGTTATTAACACTTCATGAATCTCTGTGTTTGCCAACTGTGGCTGTTCATGAAAGGTTGAACAGAGATGCTCGTTTGCAGTCAAGGATGTTGATTGTAGATTTCCAAGGAAACCTCTGTACCTCTGTAACCTGAGAAGGCCCCGTCTTCTCCTCCATCCTTTGTGAATAAAGCCCCTGACGAACTGGGAGCAGAGGGGAGTGACGTGGGGACAGCCTCGGAGGAGGTTCCTCTGCGTTAACTCTCCGTTATTTTGGGGACTCAGGGTAAAATGTCTCCCTTGTTGTCATGTGTGTTATTTCAGGTTCCAGGGTTATTACCCCACATTTAATTACCTAACATTTTGGTGGAGGATGCGGGCATGCAGAGCTGGTGAGCTGAAGACTTTCCCCAGGAGCAGAGGGGCCTGGTTAGCTCCATGGAGGGGGTTTCTGCACCCAGCTCTCGCATGACGATTCATGGACATTATGAATTGATCTACTCTCTCTCTCTCTCTCTCTCTCTCTCTCTCTCTCTCTCTCTGTGTCATCCTTTAAGGTAATATGGGATAAATCTAAAATTACCTATCACCTGGTACTGATGTTCTACCAGCACTGGATTGGAGGACATCCATCTGCGGCATCTAATCAGACTGGTCTAGACCGGAGCAGCCCATTGCTTGTTGTCTCATTGCCCTGCTGTGAATATAAATGTCCACCAGTTGACCTATGGAGGCAGATGAACTGCATAGTTGATCAACCTCCATGAAAGGTGAAATGATGGGGAGGATGAAGGCAGAATCTGTAATGAGCTTTAGGAGCTCACCTTCCTTAGATCGTACACAGGGCGGCTTTTAGGATCTCAGGGAAAATAAATCTATCTGCAGCGTTCTGTCCTGGCTGATGCAGACAGTGAGTAGGTGGCATAGATGGAATGTCAGCCATGAAGCTGGGAACTGAGCTGGCTTTCTTGGCTCTGCAGCCTTTTTAAAGCAGTCTCTTTAAGAGAACGCCAGTTTCAATGAATGTCTTGCAGAGTTAGCACAAACTCCTGGGAGATGAAGGCAGCAAGTGTCCTGGAAAAGCCCAACTCTTCAAAAGCTTGCGAGGCTGTTCTTCTGGAGAAGGTGACGTAATCTCAGGCTCTTGTCTTATTAGGGTATGTGGAAAACAGACACCTACACAGATGGGAGCTGGATACAACAAACTCCTTTTTTTCCTGACAAAATGCTAATTTGGAGAAAGTAAACTGCTCCGTTGGCAGAGTGGTGAGTTCACACCAAACCCCACGCTTAAGTTGGTGCTAATCAAAATGCACCGTCAGTAGCAAAAGCTTGGAGCTCGATTTCTAAACCACATAAACCCTTTTAATTATCTTTTGTTATTAGTCACTTAGCGATTGTCAACCGCCTCATCAACACACACACACACACAACCCAGGACAGAAACTCGTTTCAGCCAATCAGTGCATTCGTTAGAAGGTAGACAGGCTGACCGCAGCAGTTTGAGCGCTGTGTTAGTTAGCTTAGTAAGATTAATGAAATGTTAATATGACACATATATACCGTAAATCCTCTAATACAGGCCCAGGCCTTTATTTGACTCAAGCTCATCAAGCTCCAGGCCTTTATTGGAAGGAGGGCCAGTATTAGAGGCAGGCCTCTATTTCTATTTGAGCAAAATGAACTAATGGTTCGCTGGAGTTTTTGACAATTAAAAGTGCACCCACATTTTCAAAGTTAAACACATTTCTTTTAACAATGGTAGTTTCTGCTTCAGCCATCTCCCCCCTCCCCCTGCGCAGCAGCCGCAAACTCACTGATGCGCCTGCAGCCTCTCGGAGTTCCTGCTGCTCTAAACATTAAAATAATTATTTCATTTTCTGTTCCTCACTTCTGATTACCTTCAATGGTGTCTGTTTGTTGCAACCACCAGGTACAAAAACTAACTTGTTTTTATTTGACTATTTTTCTGTCCTGTCTGTTTATTATCTTCCTGCATCTCCTCTCAATCCTAAAGAGAAACTGCTACCTGGGTTCATATATATTCACCTCATGAGTTACCTTTGAACTGCAGTTCTAAAAGATCTACCGACCGCAAAAACAGCGGAGCGCTCGCTGTTTGGCGGCCGTATAAGTGATCAGTGCGTCGGAGGACAAGGTGATGCGCGCAGCGCCCCGCTCCACAGCAGCGAAACGCATCAGGCGCAAATAAAAGACAGAAAACATTAAAGGAAATGAACTGACATGAACGATCGCGTGTTAAATTAGTTTTTGAGGTGGCGACACCTGATTGTTACTGTGGCCATGCTCAGGAGGCAGATCTACCGACCGCGAAAACAGCGGAGCGCTCCCTGCTTGCCGGGCGCATCAGTGATCTGTGTGTCGGAGGAGGTGTTGATGCGCCCCGCTCCACAGCAGCGATACACATCAGGCGCAAATAAAAGACAGAAAACATTAAAGGAAATGAACCGACATGAACGATCGCATGTCAGTACACGGTCTGGCACAGCGCGTTGCCCCCCCCCCACCCCCCGAGCGCAGGAGCTTGTCACCTGCTGACAGCAGGCTGCTGTCTTTTCCGAGGGCTGCATCTTGCCGGTCATTATCACGTGACAGCGACTAGTCGATGACAGGCATAATAAGTCACTACAGTAATCCCTCGTTTATCGCGGTAGATGCGTTCCAGACCTGGCCGCGATAGGTGAAAATCCGCGAAGTAGGGACTCCCAGCATGCCCCTCGCGGGGATTCCCTCCACGTTGCACCTACGTCACAAACCGCGGCTATAAACGGAAGTCGCCTTTCCAGCTCACCACTCAGTCATCGTTTCTTCAGATTCATGATCAGAGTTTCCAACCTACCGATCAATCCAACGAACAATCATAGTAAGTTATCTTACTTACTTCTGGAAAGCCCGGCATTTCCGTGTCACTTCGTTGACGCTCGAACGCTCGGGGGTTTCCTAGATCAGCCGGCGTTTCACCGACGCTATCACTTCCGCGTCTGTGAAACCACGCTCCCTATTGAATTATCGTATGATCACATTCTCTTTTTGTGGGTAAAACTCAAGAAAAAAAATTTTTTTACTTGTTTTTTTTAGTTTTATTACAAAAAGTGCATTATATGATGAAATTGATGAAAAAAACAAGAATTTCTTGATATTTCGCATAGAAAAATACCGCGAATCAGTGAAAAATACCGCAAATCTGCGAATTCCCCCTGAAAAATGCTCCAAAGAAAAAATCCGCAAAGCAGCGAATCCGCGATGAACGAACCGCGAAGTAGCAAGGGATTACTGTATAGTGAAGTTGACTAGTTCATACACCCCCTACTGCTGCTCTCCAGAGTGTTCTGCAGCATAATCAGCACGTTCTCTTTGAACTTGATAGTGTAATGACCTGGCTGGGGTTGTAAGCCAGGTGCATTCTGGGTATTGTGTTATATGTGTTTCCTATCGTTCTGCTGGTTCCTATGTGCTGATTTGCGTGTTGTGTGAGTGTTATGTAAGCCACAGGGAAGGTGATGTGTGTTCTGTGGAGGGGTTGAATTAGCATGGTTAACTGACACCGTGACTCTGTGTGGTAGGAGCGTGATAGAGGATCGTGTCTGTAGCGTTACAAAGCATTGAAGAAAAAGCCCACTAAAGGTCCGCGTGAACTTCTACTGTCTCCTGCTGGTTGATTTGGGGACTATAACCCTGCCGCTGGGACGCTCATACTTGCTGGTCACCACATTCCACCCGGCCACAATAAGAGACCCTCCGACACCGGCCAAAATTGAATACTGGCCTGTATTAGAGGATTTACGGTACACTATATATAAAAACACACACTCTATATATACATGTATATTCTGTGCTCCCCTTGTGTCTGCAAGGCAGCACCGCAGGACATCTGTGACCAGGTGAAAGTGCCGCCCGTGGCACGTTTCTCACATCAAGCAGGTGGAACCAGGTGATATGATGCACTAGTAAAGGCTATGATACATAAAACCTATGGCTGGGGCAGGTCAGCTTCCAGCTGCTTTTGAATGTGAAAAAACACACCAGAAAGGAGAACCCACACAGATCCAGATGTTGGTGTAAAGCTGATGTTTAACTCCAGATTTAGCACAGACTTTGTCGGTTTAGTGGTGCTCCTGAAAGCTCAGTGTGGTACCAGCAGACACCCTGATGCTGCCCCGACAGTTTCATCCTACAGCAGCAAACCGCAACACTGAAAGCTTTAATCTTTAGCAATCTGTAAATCAGTCGGCTCTAATATTGACTGACGGTCAGTAAACAAACCCAGAGTCACCACGGAGACAGGCTCAGCATCCAGCTCGAGCTTTCCACCTACCTGCTATTCTCTCTTCGCTCCGCCAGCATGTCGACTGCACAGAAAAACTAAAATATTCCACCGTAAGGCAAAAAGCGACTCTTCCCCTCGATAAACTAACTCCTTCTGATACGGCGAGGCTACGGCAGCGGCATCATGCCTTCTCTTCACGCCAGCGAGGGAGCAGAATGGAGGCAGGGATCGTCTTGTTTAGCAGCGCAACTGGCTTTGTCTTCCAGCCAGCATACTGTGTGTACTGTGTGTGTGTGTGTGTGTGTGTGTGTGTGTGTGTGTGTGTGTGTGGTCTGCCGGGACTGGCACAGCTGATCCCCCCCTGACACGGGGTGGGGTGTACAAGGTTTTATAGTGGGGGGGGCATGGCCAGGGCTTTGGCCATAACACCAGGAGGAACATGCCATTTACACGGGGGGGGGGGGGGGGGGACAACAAAACTGCAATAGAAAATGTTACCACGGACCTGTTAACATAAGCGTGTAGGTCTGAGCTCTGTGGGTTCAGGTGACACTGGTATCGCTGCTGCTGGGATGGAGCTAACCTAAACGTGTTCCTCATAATCCTGCTTTAGTAGGATTTTAGCTTGAAAGATGATAAAACTAAACCACCACCAGAGGCATCGGGGGCTTCCTGTTGATTTACACCAGCGTTAGTTTTCACAAGAATATTTTTTGGGTTTAGTGATTTCCATCCATCCATTTTCTTTACCCACTTATCCTTGCAGGGAAGGGGAGTGCCTATCTCTAGCTGTCTCCGGGCATGCAGGCAGGGCACACCCTGGGTTGATTGCCAGTCCATCACCGGGCAACACACACACACACACACACACACACACACACACACGCACACACACACACACCCCTAATGTACATGTTTTTGGACTGTGGGAGGAAGCCGGAGCACCCGGAGAGAACCCACGCATGCACAGGGAGAACATGCAAACTCCATGCAGAAAGACCCCAGGTCAGGATTTGAACCCAGGACCTTCTTGCTGCAAGGGTACAGCGCTAACCACTGCACCACTTGGCAGCTAGTCACAATTTAGTCGTCCAATTTGTTTAAATTTTAGTCGACTACCTCATACTAAACTTATTTTGATGCAATCGTTTGCAACTTGTGTAAAGAAGTGTTAACTACACCTACTTGAAACTGTAAAGAACTATGTAACATTCACATTTCACTTTGGATCAATAAAACTCTACATTTATAACTGTTTCCATGGGAATAATTAATGGAAAATATCTAAATACACACTGAGAGTTTGAAATTGTGCCGCTCAGTATTAATAATGTAAACAAATCTATTTAATGTGCAGTAATATTTGTAATCATGACAGGAAATGACATTAAATGTTGTTACTCTGTTAAAGCGAGGAGGTAAACTAAAGGTGAAAACTGTTTCCGGGTGTATTTATTAGAATTTTCCCTTCACTAATGGGCCATTCCCATCTGTACCGGGTCGGCCCGGGCTGGGTAGCCCCAGCCTGGCCCGGTTGATTCCACACATCCTTGTCTTAAGCCCATGTGGGCTGATTCTACCCACCAATCAGAGGCTTGCTCTAATGGAAGGTGTGAATTTGCTGTCAGCAGTGGGTGTGTTGGCCCTGGTCGGCCTGAAGCAGACCCCCTCGGGAAGAGGGCCGAGAATGAGCCTTGGTTGGCCCGGGAAAATTCCAGGCCACCCAGATATGTAAACAACCTACGCTGCCCGGCCCGGGCCGACCCGGTACAGGTGGGAATGAGACTTTAGTTACCAAGGTGGGCTGTCCGATTGTTTCCACCCACAAACGCACCGCTAGAACACCCAACGCTGATCGTATCGCCCGCATTAGCGTCACCAACAGAAAAACCATTAAACAACCGGATGAGTTCAGTTTGGTTCTGCAACAGCTGATCTCCAGCTGCAGCAATCTGCTCCTGACCTCTCCCGCCCGGCCTCGCTCGCCGCTAACCACACCGTAACTCTTTCATCACTAGGGGAAACCATGGATGTGTACTCACTAGAGCTACTGTGACAGATCAAAACTCACAGTTTTCAGCAGAAAGCCATGTAATCATATAGCCTCGCCTCTGTCAGTGCACCCCAGGGCAGCTGTGGCTACATCGTAGCTCATCACCATCAGTGTGTGAATGGATGAATGATACACTGTAGTGTAAAGCGCTTTGGAGTCCTTACTCTGAGAGGTGCTATACAAGTGCGGGTCATTTATTATCATTATCATACACACACACACGTTTTCACATAAACACACACTACATGTAGGGCTGAAGAAATTCATATCACTATATTACAGCAATAATAATTAATTACAGGTGTTTTCAACAGGTGACTTGAGTCACACAAGTTCTGCTGCCATATCAGCCCGTTAGCGTCTCGTGCACCGCGGGAGGTAAACCAGGTTCCTCCGGGTCAAACCTGTGCTTTCTTGCAACATGATAAAATCATAACTAGACACAAAACCACTCGTGTCATGCTACTACTAAAACGCAAAACTGCGTTCAACTCACCATTTTAAGCATTACATCTCGGACAGAAATGTTCTTTTTATGTCCACAAGGGTCCAGTTAATGTCCTCCAATTAAGCAGTTTGTCCACAACAAGTCTTACGTCCACAGTCCCCCCGCCGAAACTCTAGTTTGAAAGGTCCTTCTGATGTGTCTGTTTCTAAAGTTGTCATCGTAACCTCCGTTAGTATCCTCGCGTTAGCTTCAACCTCTGATCCAACAGGTGACACCCCCCCACTGATTTGTCAAAAGTGCCACCCCCTATTCTCACATGCTGCCTGAACTATTGGTGGTGCAGTTTGTTGTTGATCCACAATCAGCTGATGAAATTCAGAAATCCATCATAAAACACGACCTCTCGTGGCCGCAGTAAGAAGGATTGTGATAGGTGCATGGCTGTGTGTCAGGAACCCGTGGGCAAGAACACATCGAGCCCATTAACCTCCGACTACGCAGCAGCACCGGCGATGCGACCATCTCACGCCGGTACGTTGTGATGTCGGCGCTGAAACGGAACATCGTGCAGCTCCAATACCTGTTTTCAAGCATCTTAAAATTCTCCAGCTGTTCCACGTTTATCATCGTCTCACGCCGTCATGGCTGCAGTCTGAAAGTCAAAGGCGAACACCATCTCCTCTTCTGCTGAGCCAAGAAAACAGCAGCACTCTGCTTCTGACCACCTCCAAGGTAGAGCAGCTGACATCAACACCTGCAGCTCTCTCGTCAACCCCAGTGTAGAAAAACCCTCAAACACAACAAGCAAACCGGAATGAGGTGGTCGGATGCCGGTTTAGCAGTCGTCGCTGACTTCCTGTTGCACACAGCACTTCTGGATCGTATCAGGGAGGAAAATAAAAGCGGAATCATCCAAAGGTGACTAAGATCCTGTGCTTTTTAAATACTGGATGCCGGTTAAGGAGCACTTTCAAACAGGAATCAGCAAGACTTGGGTGTGCTGGAGGTTTGAGTTGACATGTGGATTAGCACACATTTATGTAATCTAGTGGTGGATTATCAGACTGGATCACGCTAAGGAGCAGCACCCATGTTCATGGGAATAAAGGACAGCCTGGAAACTCAGATCATTTTAACAGCTGATCAACAAGAGATTAGACATTATTCAGGAACATAACAAATGTTATGCGTCACACCTGACCATAAAAACAAGACTTTAACGTCTGAAAAAGCACAAAAACAGCAGCACAGGTAACATGTGACCTACACTCTACCTGTGGGGGCTCTAGTGACGTGCACGCCGTTTCCCTCCGGGCTAATTAGGAAACATCCTCTCCTGAGTCACACTGCTTCTTCTCAAAAACACTTGGATTGCTGTAAAAAGCTGTTTTAATGCTGCAGGAAGACAACATCCACAGAGCATCTGCTGTCGGTCTCTGATGCACTTTACTCGGCTCACGAAAACTCACTGGGCTTTCGGGAAGGTGGCTTAGCATTCCCCGTGTGCAGATTTCAGCGCAGCTACAGCTGATCAATAAGCAAGAGCCTCGCAAGACCTGAAGATAAAGAGACTCGCCAAACACTCGTACACAGAACAATTAAAAACAGCAGAATCAGCAATAAAACCATATAAACTAGAATAAATAAAACCGCCAGAAAGTAAAACAACAAACTAAACAGCCTAAAATGTGGTTAAAACAACAAAAAACGAGACTTATGTTTATGTTTATGTATTTAGCAGACGCTTTTGTCCAAAGCGACTTACAAGTGATAATCGGCATGTTGCCCTTGAGGCTAACAACAACAATAACAACAATTTGGCATGAATCATGGAGAGGAGGGAACTAAGGAGTGGACGGTAGAGAGGGGGGAGACTTAACAACCGACTGTCTCATTTCAGTCCAGCGCCCACTTTCACCTCAAGGTTAGTAACGGTTGGTTTCATGTACGGGGACACATAACCAACTTCTATGCTGGGGTCTCAGTGGAGCTACCAAAAGCAATCGCCTCAGTCTTGTTTTCATTTAATTTTAAAAAGTTCATCTCCAACCAGCCTTTTCCTTCACCCAGACAGAAAAACGGGTATTCAGAGAGCTCGAGTTCACTTCTTTAGTAGGAAATATACAGTATGTGAGTGTCATCTGCATAACAATGAAAAGATGTCCCATACTTTCTAAAAACAGATCCAAGATGGAGCAGGTTAGTGTGAATAGGACTTCACACCCCACAAGAACAAAACCAAGTCGTCTTAAACAACGCTGCATGAACACAACCATCACACCATCATGGGGGGGGGGGGGTGTTTTACTAGATTAGGTTTTTGTTTTCCTGCATGTCAACGAACGCTTCGACACACCTGAATAACGGTTTTAGCATCATGACCCCTGCTCTACATCCTCTGCCCTCTCCAACCTCCGCATCCTTCATCCTAAACAATCATTCTCACCTCTGAACATGTCCAAACCATCTCAGTCTGTCCTCTCTGACTGCATCTCCTCAGCATCTAACATGAGCTGTCCCTCTGATGGACTCATTCCTGATCTTGTCTGTCCTCGACTTGTCCTCATGGACACTGTCTCTAAACCAGACAACATGGCTGCTCCCACTACTGTGTTCTACACCTGTCCTTACATTCTTGCTGAAAGCCTTTTCTCCACTCGTTCCAACCTGCTTCACACACTTCTCCACCTCTTTTCCACCCTGATTGTCTAACTCATTCACTGCCACTGACGACTAAAGTCGTCATTTGCATGTTTTTACTGTGTGGACGTCGGACGAGCCCCCGCACCGTGACAACAAACATCTCAGCTCTAAGGCCGATCTTCATCCACTTACGTCACACGTCACGTGATCAGGAAGCAGAACATCCATGCGTTAGGAGATCATTTTGGGCCGCTGCTGTAAAAAAAAGGAAGGCGCGAACTGGAAAAGCTTCTGCCGATCACAAATCAACAATGGATTATGAAAGAACGGATAACGCTTGAAACAAGCGAATTCTTCCTGATGTAAGAGGTGAGTCTCCGCTTTGTTTTGGTTGTTTTGGCGTCGACATCATGCTAGCGTGCAACGTTCTGTCACTCTTGACAAAAAACAGTGAAAACGCTGAAAAATGCGGTAGCAACGGGCTTTACTGATCAGGAAACGGACGGCAGTGAATGAGTTAACTTTGGTCGCTGCAGCCTCCCTGCTCCACCGGAGTCTGTCTCTTGATGTCTACATCAGTTATGAACGGTTTCAGGTATATGAGCCGTAAAGAACAAAAGTGACGTTTCAGAAACTCTACACAACTGAACACAGACGCCTGCTGTTGGATTCTTTACTCATAATCAACAGATGTTATGTTTTACATCTTCTTCATTTACGTCTTACGTCGTAGCTCATCCTCACCGGTGTGTGAATGACTGGTTGTGTTGTGAAGCGCCTTGGGGGGTTGGGGAACCCTAAGAAGGCGCTTTACAAGTACAGACCACTTACCATTTGTACATTTAGTGTTTTGGACATTTCTTCAGATATTTTTGGTCACTGAAGTAAATACTTATAAAGTTATTTTACACATATTGTCAGAACTAGTCAACAGAAGATGTCCATGCCAGGCTGGGCATCTAACTGTATCGGTACTGATTACACATGAACGTGGGTTGGTATTTTCTGCTTTGTAGATGAAAAATTCCCCACATGCAGAAACAAAGTTCATTAAATCAGAGCTTCCTGAAGATGCACACGCTGACTCTGCTGTCATTCAGCCTAAAGTTACAGAGTTTAGTGAAACGTCCGACAACCACTTCACATAATCAGGTGTTTAGATGACATTAGACTCACCTGTTGGAGGAAAAAAGGCTGGTAGATTATAATCAAACCAACACATTCACTGCATTTTGCTGATTTTTACTTCGTCACTGCTGCAGCTCTGCCCTCTCGGCAACGCTTACTAGTGTTGCATTTTTCAAAACTGAAATGTGGGTGGAGTAAGACGCTGAGGAACGGATAACAACCCCTTTAAGATGATTCTCTAACAGAGATACTGTAAATAAAGTCCAGCATCACCAGTTAACCCAGTAGGAACGTCCGAAGAAGCCAAAGAACCCAGAAAATACATAGAGTCAAACATGTGTCCTGATTTTGTCACAGTTTCCATGAACATAAATAAATGTATTTTTCTTCTACCTGTTTATGTTTAACAATTTTAAAGACAGTGTGTGTTTCTTTTTGTTGTATGACTTGTTAAAGGATTGTGTGATAAGCATTAGTGTAAGACAGGTCTGGAAACAATCAGATAATCAGTAATCATGTCTGCTGTCGTGTAAAACCATGAATCAGCTGTGACTGACTCAGCTAAAATTGAATTGAATCACTTTTATTTGATGTAGAGGGACAGTCTGCATTAATAAATATTTTACAATGTAAATGTACCCAATTATAGCCAAAAGGCTCATTTCCATTGGTAGTCCCCCTGCCGATTGCCACATAGTATAAAACAACATTTAAAGTTATAAACATTTTAAAAACAATACAAGTAAAACATTACATAGAGTAACCCCCCCCCCCCCCCCCCACACACACACACACACACACACACAATCAATCATATTCACTCTAACAGTAACACTCATACATTGGTTTTTAAAACTAGTGCTGACAAATGAGTGTCAATCAACCGTTTCTTTAATTGTATTTTAAATGTGCTGTATATGTGACAGAGTCTCTTATGTTTTGCGGAATTGTATTCCAGACTCTAGCCGTCTCATAGGTGAAAACTGATTGTCCAAAGGAACTTTTCCTGCATGGTATCACACAATCCCCTCTAGCAGCCCCTCGAGTAACACGTAAAATAAGGTTTTTGTCCCTGAGCACTGAGTTTCAAACCTTTTGTTTGCATCTTAAAGACACAAATCTTTCAGTTTGATCGGTGCTGTTACAACTATGGATGTAAGCATGGTTCCAGTTAATGAAAAATCTACGAACAGGTGTGACACAGAGCACACAGCAGGTGTGTAGAGAGGACGGAAGCCAAGCCGTGGCTCTACTTGTGGTCTGACATCAGCCCAGAACCTGATCACTGAGCAGAAACAAACAGGGAGGACATCTGACGCACAGCTTAGGAGGCCGATAAGGATCAAAGCAAATGAAATATCAGGATGGATGCTGGGGGCAGATTTACCTTAACCGCCTTCAGCATTAAACCAAGTCAACACCTGCTTCTGTCCGCCCTCGGTGCTCTAGTTCTCCAAAGCTTCCTTTTGGTAACATATCTGGTGTGATCGCTACCTGCACACAGCTAAAAGCAAAGCGACATTCCTTGAGTTCAGTACCAAGTCTCTGAGCAGCGTTAGCTCAAAACAGCTAACGACCAGCTGATCACACCGACTTCGCAGCATCAGAACCAAAGCCTGAATGACCCTATAATTACAAATATATATATACTAATGAATAATACTGGGTTTGTTTTTAAACGCTGAGTTTTTTAAGGGGCTTAAAATGTTGCTACTGTCATGCTAACACTAGCTTCAACGATGCGGTGATTGAAAACAGACGAAAACGCTCTGATGTGCATTCCTGTCAATGCTAAACTCAAGCTGCTAAGCAGCTAGCATACAGCGCTAACTAGCCGCTCCAAACCCCAGAGTGAATCCGCTAGCTACTCACCAGTGAGCGGCTTCCTACAGCGGAATACTTCGGTGGGAATGTCGATGATAACCTCCGTTGCTTCCGTTAAATCTAAGCGGGGCACTCGGTGTGTATCCATATGTCTCTGACGATGCGTTAACCCAAAGGTGGTCACTGCTTCCTATCCTTCCTTTCACCCGGTAGCCATTTTTTCCTCAGCTTGTCCCAGTCAGAGCCGACTCTCCCAGCAGCATCCTCCTGTCGGCGCCGCGGGATTAGCTGCACAAGCCTGGCCCCTGCTGGACAAACGGAGAAACGCACCCTGTTGAACTACATAACTGGACAATGAATACATTCCGACCTTCTAATCCAAGTCTTTAAAAATAATCTCAGTCTCTTGGAAATCACACACACACACACACACACACACACACACACACACACACACACACACACACACACATACACACACACACATACACACACACACACACACATACACACACACACACACACACACACACACACACACCACTTTTCCTCCTGTTATGAAATCAAGCACAAGCAAGCTTAAAATAGTGAGTTTAAATGCAGGAAAGTGTCTAAAACGTGAGCAAAGTGATCCAAGGATCCATGTTAGACAAGAATAATTCAAATCTGCCCGAGGGACTTCATTTCCTCAGTGGTAAAAACGACAAACTGCTGGAGCCTCAGCTAGCAACTGTCATGTTAGGCTGATTTAACCCGAGTGTGCATTTTTCTCGACACTGTAGACTTTTACCAAGAATCTGATCATCAACCTTAGTCGGGTGTTTATGATAAATGACCTGGATCTAGTGCAGCGCCTTTCTGAGTCAGAGGACTCCACAAAGTGTTTTACACTACAGTGTATCATTCATGCATTTACACGCTGGTGGTGATGAGC
This sequence comes from Nothobranchius furzeri, assembly GCF_043380555.1. Classification (NCBI taxonomy): domain Eukaryota; kingdom Metazoa; phylum Chordata; class Actinopteri; order Cyprinodontiformes; family Nothobranchiidae; genus Nothobranchius; species Nothobranchius furzeri. The sequence goes on along the minus strand of NC_091750.1, from coordinate 38,971,131 downwards.
TACATCGTAGCTACAGCTGCCATGGGGGACACTGACAGAGTTGAGGCTGTCATAATAAGGTGCCACAGGTCCATTCAACCCCTCCAACAGGAGGGTGAAGAGTCTTGCCCAAGGACACAACTGACATGACTTTTGGGAGCAAACCAACAACCCACCCATTACGAGGTGAACTCCTAACTGCTGAGCCAAACAATGTTTAAATTGTTTGAAAATCAAAATATATCTTGAACTTTAAACTGATTTAAATTTTAGTTTGAAATGGACATTTTAGGGTCTACTCCAAGCTTCTCCACATCGAGAGAGGCCAGTTGAGGCGGCTCGGGCATCTGGTCTGGATGCCTCCTGGACGCTTCCCTGGTGAGGTTTTCTGGGAACATCCAACCGGGAGAAGACCCATCACATGCTGGCCAGGGAACGCCATAGGATTCCTCGGAGGAGCTGGCCCAAGTGGCTGGGGAGAGGGAAATCTGGGCCTCCTTGCTTAGGCTGCTGCCCCTGCGACCCGATCCCGGATAAGCAGCTGAAAATGGATGGATGCACGGACGGAAGGCATTTTAAGCTTCGTTTTAATGGGTTCCTGATCTCCTTCTAGACAGACCCCAGGAAATGAGCACGGGGACCCCCCCAAGACTGTGTGCTCAGTCCCCCTCCCCCTCCAACGTGAAGACACCTCCAGCCGACTTGGTAACAAAATCATAACTAGGTAAGCTGACAAGGATATCGGGCTTCGCTGGTCCACCGTGAACAAAAATCCGCAAGTCCGCCATTATCAACGGTGGCTTTGCCACTTGACTCACAGCTTCGTGTCGGCTCCCGACCGGAGACGAGAACGGCGGACACGCAGATCTTTCACCGCGGTGGACCAACGGAGCCCGATCCTTGGCCAGATACCCAGCAGCCACACCAACATGTTATGTTTCCACCCATCTTAGACCAAGCAGTGTTATGGAAAACACATTTAAGTTTCCCCCAGCAAACTATTAGTGAGAACAAATGAGGTTGAGTGACTCTAAAGTAAGCAGCATCAACTAAAGAAGCTGCAGTGTTTCTGTGGTCTCCCTCAGAAATCCACAAGTGACCAGCATGACTACAGCCTGGCATCGGAGCGGTCCACGTGTCCAGGTTTCCCCAGGAAACGGGAACAGCCAGCCGCCTGCCCTAGCAACAGTTTCTTATCCAGCAGCATCAGACCCCCCCCCCCCCCCCCTTCAACCGGCTAAATAAAGTACAGAAATATAATTTTACTTACTGATGAAAAGAAGCAGAAACTGCTTGGATGATCTGTTTGTGCAGTGAGTAATCACAGCAATGCATGATTAACATCCAAACACAAAGAGGACACAACTGAAGTTCAGAAGGTCAAAATGTTTATTACTGTTTATGTTTATTTATTTAGCAGACGCTTTTATCCAAAGCTACTTACAATTTATAACCCTATATCCTATAGGCATGTTGTGATCTGTGGGGGAAACCGGAGTACCCGGAGGAAACCCACGCATGCACGGGGAGAACACGCAACTCCACGCAGAAAGGCCGCAGCTGAGTTTCGAACCTGCAACCTTTGTGCTGCGAGGCAACCGTGCTAACCACTGCGCCACCATGCAGCCCATAATGGCCTGACATCTGTTAACGTGAGGCTTAGGCCTTTCCCCGGTGCTAGCTCTGAAGTCACGTGGCTCTGATGCTCATTAATTATTTTATGCATTAAATTCCACTTCCAATCCAATCCAATTTTATTTATAAAGCGCATTCACAAGGCATTACAACCAAACAAGGCGCTGTACACTAAAAATGTTGGTTAATTAAACTGGCATTATACAAACATGTCGAACACAGATAAAAGATAAAAAGGAAATACAACAAAATTCCCAAAAAAAAACAGCTAAAAATCATTAAGACACAGGGTGAAGAAAAATAGGAAAAAAAAACATTTTACAAAGAACCTCAATAATACGGAAGTCGATAATTGTGGAGTCAGTTTATAAACAGTGCAGATGTCAGTGAGGTTCATAATTATGTTGTATAAGCTAGGGCACTTCAACAGGAGAAGAGTTACAGAAGATAACCCCCCCCCACACACACACACACACACACACACACACACCCAGAGTTATCATGAGTGTAAACTAGATCTAGTAAACCTAGAATGGGGTTTTGAACCAGGCTGTAAACATGTCTATCTCTGCTGTGAAGATGGCTTTTTTTTTTACATGGGAGTCATTGAGGGTTTGTCTGCTCACTTCTGCTGCCAGCCCCTAGTGGCTGAGGGTGGAACCGCACTGGCCCCTTGCTTTAGACTGGAGAACATGGCAGCAGAACTTCTGCACTGACTAACCTTTTATATCAGTTTGAAGCAGCTAAAGACCTCCCTGACAAAAACCTGAGCTCTACACACATTTTCACTAAAATACTGCGTTTTAATAACTTCAGAGGGGAAATGCATGCCTCCTGGCTGTGGGGGTTGGGTCCTTTTGTGTGGAGCTTTCTTGGTCTTATGTGGGCTTTAATGGAAGTTTTATGATGTCCTCACCCGGTCAGAGTAGACATACGTTGGTCCAAAGTGCAGGTTTGCAAAATTTAACAGATTCCTGCAGCCTCTCACTGCAGGAATTAACTGCATCCTGCTTTAGCCTGAACACCTTCTTCTCTTCAGGCTTCCAGCAGCACACAGAGATGGGCCCCATATGGAATGTATATGGACAAACCGTGAAGGTCCCGACAGGGTTTGCCCGCAGTTTCCACGGTGGCCCCACGGGGGTTTGCCAGGAAAGATTTTTGCCCACATAGATTTTAACGGACCCTACATGGGATTTCAGAGGGTTTGACTCAAACACCGGCACCTTAAATCACCATGGAAACCGTGGACAAACTCTGCTGGGACCCATACGGCTTGCCCATATATATATTCCACATGCCCACCCCCCCCCCCCACACACACACACACCTGCCCCTCAGGTAAAACGTGAGCTGCTGTGCAGAAGTGCCTCCCCAGGAACCAGTTCCCGTGCTGCAGGACTGTTAACTCGTTTAGATGATGGTTGGTGGGAATTTCCCTAAACAGACAATTATCTGAACAAAAAGAGCAACAATGGTTTGGTTGGTGACACCGTGTCTCTGGCAGCACTTCAAGCCCTTCGACAAACACGTCTGAACACGAACGTTAGAGCGATTCTGTGGTGGTGGTAAACACTGACAGAAAACGAAACTCAAGTAGTTGAATGGAAGCCAATGGAGAGTTCTCGGATTGACCCGGAGCGTACAAAGGTGTCGGTCACTGGTCTAGTTGTGGGAAACGGGTCGGACGGTCGTGTTGTCGGAGGGACAAGTTCCCCTTCAGCTTCGACTCGGTGGGTGACAGCAGAGTTTAAAATACCCCTGAAAGAGTCCGTGGCACTTTAAAGGCCAAACGTTCACTTTCAGAGTTAAGAAAAGCGTTTTCTACAAGCAGCTTGTGCTAAATGAACATCGCGGTTCCAAAAGTAATTCTGCAAATAGGAATGCTGTCGGAAGCAGAATTTTTACGTTTGCTGATGAAGAGTTCGTCCAAGTTTAACTTCAGGTGCGTCCTCGTTTGTGGCGCTAAAACAAGACAACACCTCCGTGTTTGCAGAACACGGTCTTATCTGGTTCCAACGCCCAGAAGACCCATTTCTTCTCCCATCGCGTGCCAGTTGTTAGAAATTCCTACTCCGGAGTCTCGACCTGATCTCGTCACTGTGGATCAGTTCCTTCCTCCTGCTGATGAATCCGCACAAGCTGTTTACACAGAGCGGTAAAACGTTCCCAAAGGCGCATCCAGTCCAAACAATCACAATTTTACTGATTCGAAAGTCTTTCAATCAACAGACTAATAGATCATGGTCTGTATTTGATATAGCGCCTTCTAGAGACCTGGAACCCCCCCAAGGCGCTTTAAAACACAGTCGTTCACCCATTCACACCCTGGTGGGGATGAGCTACAATGTAGCCACAGCTGCCCTGGGGCACACTGACAGAGGCGAGGCTGCCGAGCGCTGGCGCCACCGGTTCCTCCGACCACCACCAGCAGGCAGGTGGGGTAAGTGCCTTGCCCAAGGACACAACGACAGCGACAAACTGAGCGGGGCTCGAACCTGCAACCTTCCGATTACGGGGCGAGCACTTAACTCCTCTGCCACCGTCGCCCAGATGAGAAGAATAAAAATGACCAAACAAAATAAAACGAATAGAATAAAACCGCTCTGATATAAAAGAAATGAAGCCGCTTGAGCTGAGTTCATGTCCTGGGGTGGGTCTGACCTTTGACCTTACAGCGCTGGAGTCCAAGAGGAGTTCTGGATGACAAACAAGAGGGAATTATGATTTTTCTGTATCTCTCTGCAGGACGTCAGCCCAACGTGCAGCTGTTGAAACCAAACCACAACCACTTCAAACACACCGACCGGCATCCAGGCTCTGCTGCGGGACGAGTTTTGAGTCTGTGTGCACCTTCTGGGTTTGTCGTGAAACTTCTCTCTGTTTCACAGTAAATCTGAACTTGGAGCTGAAGGGTTTCCTGGAAACCACGTGCTTTTGTTTTTTTCACTCCCATTCTTGTCCCTTTTCTGCTGTGGGAACTGCGCTGATGCAGGGTGGATGGTGCCAGACGGGGAGGTGGATGTCTTCAGGGTTCGAGCATGAATGCACGGATCAAGCATCAACAAAACAAACGCGCACACCTTTTTATTGCATGTTGGTGTGCACAGATCTTTTGTTCCAAACCTCAATTACGTTTAGTCAAAGCAGCTCTGGTGCACAGAGGATTATTGAGTACAAACAGCTCCATGCATAACTTTATCCAGTTTTTTAATTTTATTTAGGTCAACTTTCACACAAATGTCTGTTTTTGTAAGCAAACTTCACCACTACGACCCCCTACCCGGACAGCAATTAAAACTCGCTTTGCATTTCTGAAACAAAACTGTTTTTTACAATTCAGTTATTGATCTGTCTTTCAGTCTGGCTGTGGAGTGAAGCCAGAAGCATCAGAGAAAGATCAGATCTGGTGTTTTTAGGGAGAACTGACATGTCTGTTCTTCATTAGGCTGAATAAAACAGGTGAGCAGAAGCACTAGCCAGCCGTTTCTAACTGTTTAACTGGGATCGGAGCCAAAGAACCGAACACTGACAAGATTTAAGTTTAGAAACGTCCCGTGACCCGGCACCAAGCCACAGCCGCTCTGAGACATCCAGCTTCACGTCGGTTCGCTCCATTGGTGACAAATCACTTGCACTTTTTCGCGAGGTAAGTAGATAAAACACTCTTGAGTCAGAGGCCGATTCTTGGCTGCAGCCTGTGTGACAAAGACAGATTAGGATGTCAGATGAATAAATGAGATAAAAATGTGGAATGTGTGAATTAATCTGACATAAAATCCATCCTTTATCTTCTTCCTGTTTGCAAAGAGAGAGAAGCTGATTCTACCGGAGTTAAAATATGCAAGTTGGTGCTAGCGAAGAGGTCAGTCTAGCAGTTAGAGTGGTTTAAACGGAGGTGTACGGAGTATTTATGAGTAGTCAGCGTCTCACCTGCAGCAGAAAGCATCCTGGAAAAAGGATCACCAGAATGCCCATGACATGGTGGTGACCAGCACTCACTGGAAACGAGCCCGACTTACTGCTGACAATGTGGACCAAGCTCTGACACCGGTCCTACAGGGACCTAACAGCTCATATCAGAGGGCCTGGTACCCCATACTCCCGGGGTACCCCTCACAGGGCCCCCCACTGGGCCTCCCGAGGGACGCGGTCGAACGCCTTCTCCAAATCCACAGAACAAATGTAGACTGGTTGGGCGAACTCCCATGCACCCACCAGGACCCCTTTAAGGGTGGGTTTCAGCGAGACCTGAAATCATCCCGTGGAATATTTATTTTATAAATATGATTTTAGGAGAGGAAAAGGCCAGATTCAATGAGCTGCAACATCTATTCTCTGTTTATGTATTTTTCTCTCATCTCTAAACCCGAGCCTGACTTTCCAACAGAGGAAGTTCATTTAAGTGTCGGATGATGCAACACAAAAGGTTACCGTGAGCTTTGATACGAGGCAAGTGGTTCAGTGTACTGCAGCAGTGTGACACGGTTCGATTCAGTACGGAACGATTCGATTTGATCCAGTACATCCATCCTGTAGTGACTATCAAGTCCCACTTTTAGTCACCCTCGGGTGCGGGTGGAGGCAATGACTCGCTTCAACAATATTGTCCAGGCAGAAAGCGGGTTTGGGTTTATTGTCCCATTTATTGAATATGATGACGATCACAAGCTGGGTCCAGAATGGCTATTTCTTGTCCAGGTTTATGTAAATGATGAAAGTTATAATGGCAAATTAGATGTGGCATATGAAACCTAATGAAGCGGTAAAAACCGTGTGACCTCCCGTCACCCAGAAAACGCCAGTGCACTGCAGCCTCAACACCTTTATAGGCTCCGCAGTGCCACCAGTGGTCAAAGGACATACAAACCATAGTGCAATAAACTGAAATGTACATAAAACATTATCAAAATAAACTTAGACCATAATATAATCTAAACCAAAACAATAATGGCTCCTACACATCCATTTCAGCCGCTTATCTGACGATGGCTCCCCTGTCCAGTGGAGAGTCAGTACTGTTCAATACGGCTCAAGTCGATGTGATTTCATTGTTACAGTGCGATTCAATTCCATTCGATTCAGTTCGATACGATATGAAAAATGGACTTTTGTCGGACCTTGTCTCCTTGTGGCGCTTCCACTTCTTTCTAATTTTCAAGTTTTCAGATGAAGTTTGATGTCATGACTTTAATTCTAATGTGTATTTATGGTCTTCACGTCATAAATGTATCGTTGCTTCATATTTACACACTTCATGAAAGTAAAGGTTCATGCACCTGTTCTCTCACATGTTTCTGTAGATTCATCCGTTCACCTCCTCCTTATCAGAATCTGCAGAGTCTTCTCAGCTCAGCCTGTAAAACGTTCTGAGCCGTTACGACTTTGTCCTCAGTGAGCGTGGAAATGTCAGGCTGTGAAACTGTCTGTGGACATTTCACGACAACACATAAAACTATTATAATGACGCAACATGAAGGGAAATTTGTGGACAGACATCACAGAGGAGTCTCACCTCCATGTGGGTCGCAGACTTTGGAAATGTTGCATAAATCTGGGCTCTCCTTGCTTCCTGTCGGGAAAGCGTCACTCGTTCCCAGATTGGGATCTGCCAAAGCGATTCCAGTTCTGACATGCCTCCAAACAAGCAGCTCTCACACACTTAAGGGCTGCCGGCACACGTTCCATAAAAATCCCCGACCTCGCCGTCACCACATAGATTACAGCTAATAAAACCTGAGAATAGCTGTTAAGATGACATCATTTACGCCTTTTACCACCCGCGTTTCACCACAGCTCTCTTCTGTTCAAACACCCCAAAAATATACACTAATCATGGATGTAATTTTGGGGGGGGGACAGGGGGGACATGTCCCCCCCACTTTTTCCAAAGTCAAGTTTTGACCCCTGTACTTTTTACCATCCAAAAAACAATATTACACTATATTAAATTGACACTGGTTGAGCTCTAGGACCAAGCGGAAAGCAACCATTTGTGTTGAAGCCTGTAAAGATACACCCCCCCCCCCCCGTCCCCCCCCCCCCCCCCACTTCTAAAGTGAAAATTACGTCCATGCCTTCAGCCTCTTCTTCCCTCATCAGACACCGATGAGCTGCAGCAGTCAGCTAATCCACGCCACCGTCAGCAGCTCTGCGAGAGACGAATGGTTCAGTAAACCCTGATGCTGCTTTTGTCGGGTCCAGGTCTTTCTGCAAGGAAAAGCTGCAGAAAAACAATCTGATCCCTGTTTGCTAAAGATCTTGTAGAGTTCAGACGACACATGTTTTAACCCTCTGTGGGCCTGCAGCTCCCTGCAGGACTGAAATTAAATTTCAATAATTGCTTTCATGCCAATCATAAATGTTGGGTTTGGTTTTAATCCCAATCCCGTTTGATTGCATTTTTCTAATTTGCATTTGTCCCCGAGACAAAGAAACGTCTGAAACAAGTGGCTGAGATTTTGTTACGTTTCCTAAAATGTTATTCATAAAAATAACAAATCAGTACAACGAACGTGAGCCGTTCCGGTCTCGCAGAGCGAACTCCAGCCTATGAGTAATAAAACATCTAAGATCAACATTCAGGAGACATTTTTGGCAGGAGCTGAGGACGTTATGCTGTCACTGGCTGGCAACGTGTGCTGGCTTGCTGCCAGCGCTTTCCATTTCCAGTCAATGACGTCAAACTTTCACTTTCCATCGAAACACCTGTATAAATGCACCTGCAGCTCAGCCGTGTCCCCACAGCAGCAGCAGCTTCACACTCCTGAAGAGACTCCAAAAAGCAACCAGAACCAGACCGACGAAGACGAAGAGACATGGCCTCCCGCGCAGCAGCTCTGATCTTGCTCGGCCTCATCTGCTTCGAGTTTGCAGCAGGTAAGACGATGTCTCATCTCCTTGTGCGGGTTGCATCACGACCTGCAAGGTTTCGCTGACGACTTGGTCTTCCCCCTGCCTGCAGCTCAGATCCCAGTCGACTGCTGCCTGAGCATCACTGAGAAGCGTTTGCCTTCCAAGAACCTTGTGAGCTACACCATCCAGGAGGCTGGGAAGGGCTGCGACATCAGTGCCACCGTGTAAGTGTCTCAGTGGAGAGAGAAAACATCCACAGCTCAGTTATGTCTCATCTGCAGGTTCTCTAACCAGAAATCTGATCCTCAGGTTCCTCAACAGGAGAAACATGAAGCTGTGCGCCGCCCACCCTGAAGGGAACGCCTGGGTGAAGCAAGTCATCAAGACGTTGGAGAAGAGACGAGGAGAACAGCAGTGAGAATAAAAAAGGTGAGAACATCATTTTCTTGCAGCTTTCTGATTTCCTGCCATCGCCGCTGAACTGATTTGACCCGAGTCTTCGTGCACGGCTTCACTCGCTCGTCTTCACTTTGGTTTCAGGAGCAGAGAAGATGCCTGAAGGCTGAACTCTGCGTTGACGTCTCAGGATTTGCGTGTTGCACAGTGAATCTCAGAATCATCACTACGTCGTATTTACGATGATTTCCTGTTAATTCTGTTTGAGGCTGCCACTTTAGCTCCGTATGTTTCGTCTGTCTGATGGGGTTAGGATTGGGATTAGGATTAGGGTCAGGGTTCCCACATGAGCTGCCTCCACTTGCCCCGACTGTAAAGCCCGTAAGAACCAGGTTTGTTAGAGTACTGTAGGTTTACAGGTAGACACATTTGTAAATCCAAAACTGTGATTTTGTTGTTGTTGTTTGTCAAACTTACAAATAAAGTTAATGTGTTTTTGCATCTTGATCATTGTCTTCATTTGAAAACAAAACCTTTTCTGATCAAATAAACTCCATAAATAAAACATAATTCATGTCTTCAAATGTATTTTTTACCATAATGGAGCTAAAACAACTGACTTGATCATAAAAAAGGACTAAATCAGGATAAAATAAACACGCAATGATGAGGATGAGGTGAGCAGAAAAGAGTCCCGCGTTTGCGGCAGAAGATGACGCAAACATCCGTCAGAAGCTGCTGTGACTTCTGGAAAAGGGTCAAGATGTTGATTTATCAGGATGTTGCTAATTCTGTGTTCGTGTTAACTCTCTCCCCCTGAGCCTGAGATCAGTGGGCTCAGTGGTCTCCTTGAAAAAGCAGCTGAAAACTCACCTGTTCAGGCTTTGGTGGGACCTTCATCACCCTCTCCTTGTTCTGCTCTCCCCACCTATTCCACCTTCCTCAGGATCCACTGATGTCCCTCTCTTTCCTATTCAATCTCTCTCTCTCTCTCTCTCTCTCTCTCTCTCTCTCTCTCTCTCTCTCTCTCTCTCTTTCTTTACATTTTTTAATCACAATTGTCTATTTTTGCTCATTTTAAATATATTTTTAATCATTTTCTAAATTCTTTTTTATATTTTTACATTTTTTGTTTTTGTGAAGCACCTTGTGATGTTTATCTTGAGAGGCGCTATAGAAATGATATTTTCTTCTTCTTCTTTCTTCTTCTCTTAGCCTCCCACCGTGTTCAGGTCGGTGAGGGGTCAACATCGGCAGCCGGGCTACACCTCCTAACACTTCCATCCTCACACAGAAAACTTCTCTTTTTAAGTTTCTCGCTGCTGCTGTTTCTGTGAAGCTAAATCAGGAGCTTTTCTTCCACCATCGTTCCCGTCAGCCAGCGATTTGAACTCAGAGCTTCAGAGCCAGACGCTTCTCTTAGGTCTCTAATGTGATCCTGATTCCTCTCTTTCTCCCAGGAAATCAGTGGCAGGAATGTCTTGACAATCCCTGTTTCCATGGTTTCAGCTGTGGCAGGTGCTGTAGCTGTGGAGATCCACGGTCTTTCAGCATGGTGGTGTTCCACAGGGACATGTCCTAAGCCCCCTCCTGCACACACCAGTGGAGGGTTTGTGAGTGACACTGGTGCTGTGGTGGACCCCTCCTCCCCCCACCACTGGAGCAGAAGCCATGGAGCAGATGACCTCTGACCCCACATGGACCACTTACAAACTGGTTTTAGTGGTGAAAGCATCCTAACATCTAAACTAGAAAGGTTTCTAATATTTCTGGAAAATGTATTATCTGAAAACAGAAAGTGCTGATGACCCCGCTGGACTTCCTCTCTCAGCGCTTTTCTACAAACTGGTTTCTGGACCGAGAACTGATGGCTCCCAGCTGCACCCTGTGGTTTTCCCCAAGCTGTGTCAGCCAAGACCTTCCAAGTTTAACCCACAACCCCTTGCATATTTTTTTGAGACATTATTGACTGGAGAAGGCTTATGACCGTGTCCCCAGGGGCACCCTGTGGGGGACACTCCAGGAGTATGGGGTGGGTGGCCTTTTGTTAAGGGCCATTCAGTCCCTTTACCAGAGGAGCGTGAGTTTGGTCCGCAGAGCCGGTAGTAAGTCGGACCTGTTCCCGGTGAGGGTTGGACTCCACCAGGGCTGCCCTTTGTCACCGGTTCTGTTCATAACCTTTATGGACAGAATTTCTAGGCGCAGCCGTGGTGTGGAGTGTGTCGAGTTTGGTGGCAGGAGAATCTCGTCTCTGCTTTTTGCGGATGATGTGGTCCTCCTAGCTTCATCCAGCTCTGACCTTCAGCTCTTGCTGGGTAGGTTCGCGGTCGAGTGTGAAGCGGCTGGGATGAGGATCAGCACCTCCAAATCTGAGACCATGGTTCTCGACCGGAAAAGGGTGGCTTACCAACTCCGGGTCGGGAGAGAGGTCCTACCTCAAGTGGAGGAGTTTAAGTATCTCGGGGTCTTGTTCACGAGTGAGGGTAGGAGGGATCGGGAGATCGACAGGCGGATTGGTTCGGCGTCTGCAGTGATGCGGACGCTGAGCCGATCTGTCGTGGTGAAGAGGGAGCTGAGCCAGAAAGCCAGGCTCTCGATTTACCGGTCGATCTACGTCCCAATCCTCACCTATGGTCATGAGCTTTGGGTAATGACTGAAAGAACGAGATCGCGGATACAAGCGGCCGAAATGAGTTTCCTCCGTAGGGTGGCCGGGCTCAGCCATAGAGATAGGGTGAGGAGCTCGGACATTCGGGAGGGACTCGGAGTAGAACCGCTGCTCCTCCAGATCGAAAGGAGTCTGTTGAGGTGGTTTGGGCATCTGGCCAGGATGCCTCCTGGACGCCTCCCTGGGGAGGTGTTTCGGGCATGTCCTGCTGGCAGGAGGCCCCCGGGTCGACCCAGGACACGTTGGAGAGGTTACATCTCCAATCTGGTCTGGGAACGCCTTGGGGTCCTGCCGGAGGAGCTGGTGGAGAAGGCCAGGGAGAGGACGGTCTGGAGCTCCCTAGTTAGGATGCTGCCCCCGCGACCCGGACCCGGATAAGCAGAAGAAGACGACGACAACGACAACATTATTGACTCTGAACAGATCTGCTGCAGATGTTCTTTCTTAGTTTCACTTCACCAGGAGTCGTTCCTCTCGTCGAGCTGCAGGCGCCCTGAAAGTCTTCACGGAGTCGTGGTGAATGCTGCTCAGCACACGAGGCTATTAATAAACCACGGTGTGAAACAAGCAGTCCAGACCATGATTCACTGAGTTATAGACCACAACCCCAATCCTGGGTTGTAGCTAAGGATCGTTAGCGTTTAGCTCTCGTTCCATAAAAGCATAAAACATCAGCTGAAGGAAAAGGAAATGAGCTCAGATGTCACAGCTTTAGATGGACAACAGCTTGTTTAAATGTTCATTCATAAATGAAAGGATGAGGTTGTTTTCAGGTCTTTTTCATTTCTGGGCTCCAAAAGCTGGAGAAGGTTCGGAGCAGTCAAGATGTTCCGCGGTCGACCTGAAAGGAAAACGTGGAGTCAATGCAATAAATGCACCTGTACAGAGCCTTTCAGAGCCAGAGTCATTCATCCATTCACCAGCTGGTGCTGGTGAGCTACACAGTTGCCCTGGGGCTCACCAACGGAGGCGAGGCAGGTGATGTGTCTTGCCCATGGACACAGCGGCAGCATTCACATGCCGGAAGCCGGGATCAAACCCACAATCCTCTGATTGCAGACAACCTGCGACTCCTGAGCTACACAAAGTGGTCGTGTGTGTGAGTGTGAAGCAGGTAGGATGTCATGTTTTAAGCCCTTCTGTAACTGTAGGTGTAAAGGTCACCTCACAGGTGAAGGAGGTCACGTGTGGGCTTTTGTGAAGCTGCAGTTTCACTTCACAAACATCTTCCGGCGTCCTTGTGGGCTCATTTCTCCTAAATAAAGTTTTAAAACTCAGATCTGAGGAGTCGGGCGAGTCGTTCGATCCTGCTGAGGCTAAATGCTTCATAACAAGCATCAGATTGATTGTTAATCTGTGACGGGTTAGCTCTGTGGTTACGGAGAGCAGAATCGCTTTATTAAGTTTCCTGTCAAGGCCCTTTCCTGTTAACCCATTCAGGTCACGCAGCGCTGTCCTTAAATCCCCCGGCCGTGTTTCCAGTCCGTCAGGTTCTTTTGATTCTGTTTTACTGAAGCTGGCCGGGTCGAGGAAGTCCCCAGACTGAATGCAGGCAACAGATTAGAAAAACATGCAGCAGAAACGAAACTTTCTCCTCTGGCGTGTTCCTCGAAACAGTCAGTCGTTTGTTGTTAACCAGCAGGGCCCAGATTCCTGAGAACGACCACTTCCTTTGTCCAGGGAGGAACAAGAGGTCATCGGTTTGACTCACCCAGGGAACAGGAAGTAAAGCTGAGGCGACGTTAGCTTAATTTGTTTTTTTAATAAACTCTGAGTTTTCATTTGATTCATTCCTGGTCGGACAGGTGCTGCTCAGGAGCATGCCCGGAGGGAGCGGATTACAGAACTGAGTCTGGAGGTCAGGTCAGATTATTATCTAGGAAAAGTTGTAAACATGAACACCGCTTCCTGCTCCCTCCCTGGCACGGACCTGGTTCATTCGTTTAACTTGAGCTGTTTTAAAGGTAAAATTGAAACCACAGATTATTTTATTCTAACGGCTCAAAGCCTGGCAGAAGGCTCCCACCTGCATGTTGCACCGAAGTCTTGTTTTTTTATGTCTGGGCTCCAAAAGCGGGAAAAGACTTAATGGTTTGGAGCTGGAGAACGTTCAGTAAAGGTGTTCCCCTGAACTTCCTCTAAACGCTACTGTGATTGTGCCTGAGGCACAGGAAGAGCCCCGATGTGCTTCTTTAACCCTTTGATGCATAACGGTCACTACAGTGGACAGGTACTCAAAATTGTTATTTATTTATTTTTGCTATTAAGCACAGCTGTTGAAGACTTTATTGCATTTGAGCCCCTCCATTTGGACTTCAGTAAGTCAAGCCGACATATTTCATGTTCATAATGCACGCTGTCCACTGAGGTGGACATGTAATAAATTATTTGTATATTAAATGTCACAAAAACTATGTAAATATGAAATTTGTTTCATTCACACCTAAAGATGAATGAAAAAAATTGTTTAAAAAAATCATGGTTTAAGATTTCATAATTCATGCATCAGAGGGCTAATCTAGTTTGAGACACACACCAGTGGTACTGGTCAGAGAGTCCACTCCCACCCCAAAACCAGTTCACCCATGTCCACTACAGACAACCTCCGCTGTCCCAGGCCTCTTTATCGTCTGCATGAGCTCTGAGATGCTTGTGGCCCTCAACCATCTCCAGTCTGGCCTCCTCCAGTGACATCATCCCTACTCTGTTCTGGGAGCATCACCTCCCTAGTGTCACCAGAGGAGGTGACCTCTAGGAGGCGCAGAAGCAGAGGACTAAAACACCCATGTGTTGATCTATTTTATTGTATTTTTATTTATGTAACAGTAATAAAAATAAAAGTGGCCCTCACCAACTGTGAGGACAGGTGCATTCACCTGTGAGGCTGGAAAGGTAGTGAGACGGACTCCATCAGGGAGCTTCTGTTGAGAGGAAAGCACCAGGAAGTAATCCCATTACCTTTAGGCTGTGGTATTTACACAGGAATGTCCAAATGTTAACCGTTTAACCATCATCAGAACAAATAAAGACAAACCAAACGTCTCGTTTCGGCTGCGGTTGGACTGCAGAAGCGGGTGGGTGAAAGGTGTTGAATTTATTAAACGTGACAGAAAAGCAGTTCTGCACTCATTCAAAATGAGTTGATTCCATATTCCAACATGAAAAGAGGAAAAGAGTCACTGGAGCTTCCCAGGAATGTGGATCCTGAGAAGAGACCGGATTCGCCGTCAGATTTACCCTCCTGTCCTGATCTGCCCCCTCGCTTTCTGAGGTTTTGTCCAGAACACCACCAGGACCCCGGAGGGAGAAGGTCTCAACAGGCAAAGTCCCCGTTCCCAGGATTCCCAGTTTAAGGGAAGAACATGAAGCTCCTCAAACAGAAGATACTAATAAAATTATCCATTAGACTCTAAAAGACCAAGACTCAATTCAAGAAAATATTAGAAAATCTCAAATTTTACTTCTAAAGAATAAAGTTGTTTCTGCTTTATTTTGAAAAGCAGGTTGGCTTAGCCTTTAGTTGGTTTCCTGTTGCTGAATAATACCAACCTGTCACTCGTTCCCCCCTTCATAGATCCGTCCTTACGCACCTGATGACCCGATGTCCAGTTGGCCCTTCCAGGAGATCCCCAGCCTGACCTGGGTCAGGAGGGCCTGGCTTTGGGCCTGGATGACAGGTGTGTTTTTGTTCCTAGGGTGACCGGTCAGGTGTGACCAGTGTAAAGGTGAAACCAGACAGTGTTGGATTGTCGTATAAACGAAAGATCAACAAGAAGTCCAGTTCAGGCTCCAGGTGACGCTCAAACTCACCTGCCCGCTCTGGAGGCTGATCTGAACCACCAGGAGAATAAATCTGCTTCAGGTTTTCCGTAATGAGGAGGCTCACGTTTAGAAGGAGAGTCAGGACTCAAGCAGCAAGAGGAAGAAATCAGGACCAATTAGAAAACACTTCATGGACATGAAGAAGGTGGAAAACATTCACGAGGACAAGAAGACTGAGTTGTTTCTGTGAGGAAACAGCAGCTTTGTCCTAAAGGACGGTACAATACCTCTTCTGTTCCTGTAACTTCACACCAGAATCAGGGGTTTACCAGAGGGAGGGCTGGCCTGTGCTGCTGCTGAGGTGAGAAGAAAAGAAAACTGAAAGTTCCTGGTCACTACTTTAAAAAGCTGCAGCTCCACGACGGTCCGTTCACTCCTCAGTCAGACAAACTTGAGTTCAGACAGCAGCTGGACCAGACATGGCTTTGTGGAGCGAGCCCAAGATCTTCCTCTGCAGCTTCATCTTCATCACCTTCTGTTGCTCATGTGAGTTTTTCACACTTTAGTACTTTTGTTTTCTCAAGCAGAAATATTTTTGCCTTACTATACTTAACTTTATTTGACTTTACTATATTTAGCTTTTCTATACTTTACTATATTTAGCTTTACTATACTTTACTATATTTAACTTTACTATACTTTACTATATATAGATTTACTATACTTTACTATATTTAACTTTACTATACTTTACTATATATAGATTTACTATACTTTACTATATTTAACTTTACTATACTTTACTATATTTGGCTTTACTATAGTTTTTTAAATTTAACTGTACTATACTATATTTAGCTTAACTGTACTTTATAATATTTATCTGTACTATATTTAGCTTTACTATACTTAACTATATTTAACTTTATTATACTTTACTATATTTAGCTTTACTATACTTTACGTAGCTTTACTATACTTTACTATATTTAACTTTACTATATTTGACTTAACTTAATTTAGCGTTACTATACGTTACAAAATTTAGCTTTACTAAACTTTACTATATTTAACTGTACTATACTTTACTATACGTAGCTTTACTATACTTTACTATATTTAACTTTACTATATTTGACTTAATTTAGCGTTACTATAATTACAAAATTTAGCTTTACTAAACTTTACTATATTTAGCTTTACTATTCTTTACTATATTTAACTTTACTATACTTTACTATATATAGATTTACTATACTTTACTATATTTAACTTTACTATACTTTACTATATATAGATTTACTATACTTTACTATATTTAACTTTACTACACTTTACTATATTTGGCTTTACTATAGTTTTTTAAATTTAACTGTACTATACTATATTTAGCTTAACTATACTTTATAATATTTATCTGTACTATATTTAGCTTTACTATACTTAACTATATTTAACTTTATTATACTTTACTATATTTAGCTTTACTATACTTTACGTAGCTTTACTATACTTTACTATATTTAACTTTACTATATTTGACTTAACTTAATTTAGCGTTACAATACGTTACAAAATTTAGCTTTACTAAACTTTACTATATTTAGCTTTACTATTCTTTACTATATTTAACTGTACTATACTTTACTATACGTAGCTTTACTATACTTTACTATATTTAACTTTACCATATTTGACTTAATTTAGCGTTACTATAATTACAAAATTTAGCTTTACTAAACTTTACTATATTTAGCTTTACTATTCTTTACTATATTTAACTTTACTATATTTTACTATATTTAGCTTGACTATACTTTACTATATTTAGCTTTACTATACATTACTGTATTTAGCTTGACTATACTTTACTATATTTAGCTTTACTACACTTTACTATATTTAGCTTGACTATACTTTACTATATTTAGCTTTACTATACTTTACTATACTTTACTATTGATAGGTTTTTTTCTGTATTTAATGTTCCTTTTTGAGTCCTAAAGAATGTCTCAGGACATTCTTTCTGTCCTTTCCTGTATTTTGACTGTGTGAATGCTCCTCTGTAGGCCCACTGATATCTCTGGAATGCGGTATCCTAGGAAACGAGCCTGTAACTCAGTAACTCTAAACACTAAATATATTTTAATCATTTTCTAAATTCTTTTTTCTATTTTACATGCTTTGTTTTTGTGAAGCGCCCCGTGATTTTTATCTTGAGAGGCGCTATAGAAAAGATTGTTTCTTCTCTCTCTCTCATAGTTCGTGCACTTAAATATTAATGTTCTGATTTTATTGAAAAACTTGTTCTGTAATAGTTCCTTTACTATTGTGATCAAAAACATTTAATCCCAACTCTGAGGCTGCTCTGTAAATAGTTTTCAAATAAACAATACACATAGCAAATTCTGATCAGACTTAAAATAACGTATTAATGTGAACCACAACAACTTCTGGGTTAGGCCACGCCCACTCCGAGTACAGATACAGATACAGATCATTTAGATGGTTGAACAGATACAGAAACAGATACAGATAGTGGTGTACTCGCTCATCCCTAATTAGAACCTCCATGACATCCTGGATTAGTGCCAACAACGAGTTGAGCTAAGGAGTTACTCCAGCATCAGGAAGATTTATTCTGGTAAATTGTCGGTTAAATATTTTCTAGAGTTATATCAATAATCACACACAGCAGTAAAACTGTAGATTACTGAACTATATTGGGACACATGATGGAGCTAAGACCAGCTGAGAACTTGTCAGCTTAGAGCTCCCAGTGGAGCACACAAATGAAATATTTAAGAAAAGTAAACAAACTGTACCGATTTTGGTTCTGAAGATAAACAGAATCCTCCTCTATGTCCAAATCGGGACACAGGTCTTCTGAGTTAAATGGTGTAAAACATGTCTGCAACTCTGGTAGTGATATCCAGCTGGCGGGGTCGGAGTTCGGTTGAACTTCTCCGGTAATCCAATATCCCTTCTCGTCGCCATGCCCTAAAGAAAAAACAAATCTGAATGACTAGTAGAGGCTTCAGAAGCTACATCAGATTGATGACACATTGTTCTCTGCTGTAACGCTAACGCAGAAACACCAAAGTCAGGCATTGTTTACTACAGCTGTTTCAGCAGAGCTCCATGTGAAACGTCACCAGCTGCCCAGGGCTTAGACCGGAAGTTAGTTTCTGTTTTTCCCGCGCCGGTCACAAACATCAGATTTCCTTACAAATCCATCCGTCAAAATCCAAAAACCTTTTACATCTGAGGTTTTAATACACATTTACACATGCTGTTCAAACCAATTTTGCCTCTGGCCGATATCTTTAAATGAGTGAGTGAACCCACTACCAAGGACGAACTCTGCTAACTATAAAAATCAGCTGCTCTAAATACGCATGAAGTTCATAGAGGAGCTCTAGGATGGACATGGATAAATGAACTGTAATGTAGAGGTAAAGTAGGGCAGGACCAACGTTAACAGCTGTCATACGGTCCATTTTAAATGTTTGACTCTCATTTTGCTTGTTTTGTGACAGGTTAGAGCACAGTCTCATATTAGAGTTTTGTCATGAGAACATTGAGATACCTCACATACTGATGGTGTCTAAAAATTAACTTTTTTTCTTCAAAATAATGAATAATTTTAATACCAATTGAAACGTACAATCCTAGAAAAACCTCGTCCAATCAATGTGCACGTCCTGTTCTCACTGATTGGATAGAAATCCTTCCATCAAACCGTGTGTGTTTGCACACACGAGCGTGTTGTGAACTGGTGTTGTGGTTTTGCACTGATGTAACCATCTTTACGCTGACAAAAAATGTAACTAAGTGATTTTTACTTTGAGTACATTTTATTTATGATACTTTTTACTTTTACTTGAGTAAAAATTTAGGAGAGTACTTTTGTACTTGAGTAAAAAATTATCAAAGTGCTGGTACTTGTACTTAAGTAGGAAATTGTAGTACTCTTTCCACCTCTGGTAAAATGAACTAACTCCCCTCTGTGTGTGTGCTTAGTTCAGGTTCAAGGGTTATGGAAACTAAAAATAACCTAACAACTATATTTAGCTTTACTATAGTTGACTATATTTCGCTTTACTATACTTTACAATATTAGCTTTACTATACTTTACTATATTTAACTTTACTATACTTTACAACTTTTGACTTTACTATATTTAGCTTTTAATATACTTTACTATATTTAGCTTTACTAAACGTTACAATATTTAGCTTTACTATACTTAACAAAATATAACTTTACTATTCTGTACTATATTTAGCTTTACTATACTTAACTATATTTAGCTTTACTATACTTTACAATATTTAGCTTAACTATACTTTACTATGTGTAACTTTACTATACATTACTGTATTTAACTTTACTATACTTTACTATATAAAGCTTTACTATACTTTACTATATTTAGCTTTACTATACTTTACTATATTTAGCTTTACTATACTTTACTATATTTAGCTTTACTATACTTTACTATATTTAGCTTTACTATACTTTACTATATTTAACTTTACTATACTTTACAATGTTTAGCTTAACTATACTTTACTATATGTAACTTTACTATACATTACTATATTTAACTTTACTATACTTTACTATATATAGCTTTACTATGCTTTACTATATTTAGCTTTACTATACTTTACTATATTTAGCTTTACTATACTTTACTATATTCAACTTTACTATACTTTACTATATATAGCTTTACTATACTTTACTATATATAGCTTTACTATACTTTACTATATTTAGCTTTACTATACATTACTATATTTAACTTTACTATACTTTACTATATTTAGCTTTACTATACTTTACTATATTTAGCTTAACCATACTTTACTATATTTAGCTTTACTATACTTTACTATTTTTAACTTGACTATACTTTTCTATATTTAGCTGTACTATACTTTACTATATTTAGCTTTACTATACTTCACTATATTTAGCTTTACTATGCTTTACTATATTTAGCTTTACTATACTTTACTATATTTAGCTTTACTATACCTTACTATATTTGATGGATGAAAAAAGAAGAGAACTTTAAAACAGATGACTAAATCATCTGTGTTTCTGTGAGGTGAGCATGATATCATTGTGTGTGTGTGTGTGTGTGTGTGTGTGTGTGTGTGTGTGTGTGTGGAGGGCGGGGTGCTTGAATATACGAGGTGTGGGACCCCCCCCCCCCCCCTCTTTTCTTGTTGATGGAAACTAAATGAGAATAAATTCAGGATGAGGGAGCAGAATAGATGAGGCAGCTGCAGCAGCAGAGTGTGTGTAGATGTGTGTGTGTGTGTGTGTGTGTGTGTGTGTGTGTGTGTGTGTGTGTGTGTGCGTGCGTGCGTGCGTGCGTGCGAGTGAGTGAGTGAGAGAGAGAGAGAGAGAGAGAGAGAGAGAGAGAGAGAGAGAGTTAATCTCTAATCTAATCGGTAGAACATCTACTGAAGCTAAATTCCTTGTAAATGTAATTTTACTTGGCCAATAAATCTGAAATCTGAATCTGAATCTGATCTTTGACTGCATCCTTAAACAAACTGAAGGTTTTGTTTGTGATGCAAAAGCAAATTTCTGAGCTGTGAAACGTTTCCATCACTCCTCCCCCCCCCCTCTCACACACACACACACACACACACACACACACACACACACACACACACACACACACACACCCTGTTACTTTATCAGGTACGTTAGGTTCCTGTATTTGCAGCTTTCATTTCTTCTGAAACAATAAAGTTTTAGTTTGAATGTTTAAAGGAAAAGAGCACAGAGCTAGTTTACCCTCTCTGACTAGTTATCGATATCGTTTGATGTTTCTGTAACTTCTCACACTGATGTGGCGGAAAGTCCCATCCTGCCACGCCTCTCCTGTGGAACGTCAGACTTCCAGTAAAAACAAGCAAAATTAAAACTGACTGCTCTTTTCTCTCCTCAGTTGTTTCACATTGTAGGCCACCTCTGTCCTGAGTGTGTTACTGTCTAACAGGAGGTTGTAAATAATCATTTCCCTTCTTCATGAGGAGCAGCTGCCCTTAAACGCCTCTCGTCCAGTCCTGCTTTTTAATGGCTGATACAATTCCTAGAAATGGGATATTTGCTCAATTCT
The DNA here is from genome assembly GCF_043380555.1 of Nothobranchius furzeri. NCBI lineage: Eukaryota > Metazoa > Chordata > Actinopteri > Cyprinodontiformes > Nothobranchiidae > Nothobranchius > Nothobranchius furzeri. The sequence goes on along the minus strand of NC_091750.1, from coordinate 38,949,687 downwards.
TTCCAGAAAAACAATCAATCAAAAACAAGTTGATTTTTTCTTCCAGTGTCAGTCTCACAGATGCCCATCGACTGCTGCTTGTCGACCAAAAACAAAAGGATCGATAAAAAGTTGGTGGCAGATTACCGAGAACAGGCCAAAGGCTGCAGTCTTCCAGCCATGATGTGAGTTTTCCAAAACCAGAACCGAAGACCAGATTCCGATCAGGTCCATCCCTCTGAACAGGAATGATCTGGTTTTTCTTGCAGTCTTGTGACCAGACGAGGGAGGGAACTCTGCACCCCCCCCAACGAACCGTGGCTGCAAGAAGTCATGAAACATGTGGATCGCCTGAAGAAGCTGTGCAAGAAGAAGAACTACCAGGTACTTCAGTTCATTCTCCTCTCCACGCAGCTGGAGGAACGTCGGGGTGAGGGTTTGGTCTGAAGCGGCGATAAACGTTCAGCTCATGGCTCTGGGCAGAGGAGTCCTTTTAGTCATTTTCATTTAACTTCTGCTCACTTTTTAAAGTTGTCTCGATTCGTTTTCCAGACGTTCGGACCTTAGCTGGTTTTCTTTTTTCAAATGTTATTATTTTCCAGAGGAATATTTTTTATTTGAATCTATAAAAAATACCAAAACAACACAGCTGGAGGAGTTTCCAGAGATGTTAGGGTCAGGGTGAGTGGAGATGGAGCATCTCTGTGGTCCCGGCTCAGGTCTCGTTTACTTTTTGAAGGACCGATTCAGCTCCTTTCAGGCTGTTTGGCATGGCGCGGTATGGGGGCCAAAATTAAGACTACTGCCCAGCAGCAGGAGGCTATATAAGTTCCGAAGCAAACTACTGACCTGATTAATGATAAGCTGGCGCCGGTAACGGAGAGGCTGGCGCTGCTTACTGAGGAATAGCACCTTTACCGGCGTTACTACTAGATATGCTAGGGACTAGTAGCCCTCGGCTGGTCATTGACTGGTTCACACGCTCCCTCTGCTGTCTATTAGCATGGATAAGCTAGCGTTAGCCTGGACGGGCTGGTGTTAGCATTGGAGAGGCTAGTCATTAGCGTGCCTAGGCATGCCACTAGCTGGATTTCCTACCCTCTTGACGGACCATTAGCGTGCCTAGGCTGGCCACTAGCTGACTAGTGACTCTCCGAGACATGCTAATGGCTAGCCTCTCCTATGCAAATGCCAGCCTATCCATACTTAAGGTCCGTCAAGGGGGTAGGAAATCCAGCTAGTGGCATGGCTGGGTACGCTAATGGCTAGCCTCTCCGATGCTAACGCCAGGCTATCCATGCTAAAGGTCTGTCGAGGAGGTAAGAAATCCAGCTAGTGGCATGCCTAGGCACGCTAATGGCAAGCCTCTCTAATGCTAACATCAGCCCGTCCAGGCTAACGCTAGCCTATCCATGCTAATAGACAGCAGAGGGAGTGTGTGAACCGGTCAGTGACCAGCCGAGGGCTGCTAGTCCCTAGCATATCTAGTAGTAACGCCAGTAAAGGTGCTATTTCTCAGTAAGCAGCGCCAGCCTCTCAGTTACCGGTGTTCTGAGAAAACGTCCTACTTTGGCAAAACGTCCTACCCGTGGGATAATTTTACGGTGTTTTACGTGACACAAACCCTAACCCTAACCCTTACCCTAACCCATTAAGACGAACCAACAACTGGAGGGGAGTTCTAGAGTGACACGCGACGGCCCGTGCATTGCCAGTGACTCCCTATTCAACTGTTTCGGTTAAGCTACTGATTCAGGGGGAACTCACTGAGATTTATCTACTCCATCTACTCCACCTAACCCAAAAAATCAAGTATCAACGTCAATAAAAAGTACTAATACTTACAACTTACCTATTTTCCTGCAAATACGGACAACGGAGTTGCATTCCCTTTTTGTGTTGTGCGCATGCGCGCACATGCTCAGAAACAACGGGTAGGACGGTTTACCGGGTAGGAGAAATTCCCAGAACACCGGCGCCAGCTTATCATTAATCAGATCAGTAGTTTGCTTCGGAATTTACATAGCCTCCTGCTGCTGGGCAGTAGTCTTAATTTTGGCCCCCATACCGCGCCATAGATTTCCGTCTGGGCTTCATGGCTGAGTTCACGTTTTAAGCAGAAGCAGGAAGTTCTGTTGAAATCACTGATTTTGCTTGTGATTATTTCTGCAGCACACGCGCTGCTTCGGAGTGAAGCCCGAGTGAAAAACCAGAGAAGATGTGGCTGAAACCTCCGGACCCCAAAAGACAAGTTTCCCTCTCCAGTCTTTGTCTTTTCCATAAAACATCGTTTGGTTTGGATTTTTCTGTTACAAATTTGTTTCACTTCTGTACTGAAATGTGTCAAAGAAAATCACGTCGTGATTTGCAGCAACACGAAATAACTTATTACTGTGAACGAAACCATGAGACCTTATGAACTTTTGATCATAAATCCTGTTTGTTCCTCTTTTATGTGTCGCTCTTTGCTGATGAGACTCTTGAATAGAAATGATGAATAAATCAATGAAAACATCTCTGGACTGTTTTTGGCGTTTTGTTTCACATCAAAGGAAAACTCAGTTATTATGTAACTGCTGTAGTTAGTAGAGATGAAGTTTTAACTGTTTAGATGTTTTCCACGTGTTTCCTCTTATTGTTCAAATGTTGCTCATCTGACATTTTTCTACAAACTGAAGCATAAAGTTTTAGTTTTTTGTGACAAACTAAAAAGTCTGGGATTAGCAGGATTGACGGACTCCTTTTCACAGTTTTCTACTCTGAGTTTTGGGCCAAGGAGCGTCTCACATATCCTTGTTTACTTAGAATTTCACCAAAATCTCAGTGATCCTGAAAAACCAGGAAGGTTTCAGGACTGAAAGTTAAATTCAGTTGAATAAAGAAACATCTGGGCCTTTTCTCCGACGGCAGAATGATGGAAAACGGACTCCTGTCAGGTAGTCCAAAAGCTCTTTGTTGAGATGGGCTCCGAACAAGCTAAACAGAAATGAAGCCAACCTCTTCCCCAGTAACAGTCTGGTTCCACACAATAACAGAAGTTCAGACTTGAGCCTGAGACCGACTCAGAGGAACTTCATTAAATCCTCTGAGTTCTGATTCTCAGCCTTAAAACATCCAACTGTGATTAATAAGAGAGAGAGAGCAAAATGCAGGAAGGTAATGATGGTGCACATGGCACATCTCATGGTGGTTCGTATGGCACCATGCAGCAACGTTGCTCACCAGGCTCCCGTACTCATCATCCTGGTATTCCGTAAAGCTGAAGGTGAAGACAAAGGGGGATGGTCACGTTTTATCACCAGTTACCACCAGTCCAGAAGAATTTGTTTTAGTCACACCATTTTGCAGTCTCCCCTCGCTGAGGTTAGACAGACATGAGAGGACTACCTGGAATCCCTAAAAGGACAACGAGGTCCGGATCGAAAGGAGTCAGTTGAGGTGGTTTGGGCATCTGGTCAGGATGCCTCCTGGACGCCTCCCTGGGGAGGTGTTTCGGGCATGTCCTGCCGACAGGAGGCCCCCGGGTCGACCCAGGACACGTTGGAGAGGTCACATCTCCAATCTGGTCCGGGAACGCCTTGGGGTCCTGCCAGAGGAGCTGGTGGAGAAGGCCGGGGAGAGGACGGTCTGGAGCTCCCTAGTTGGGATGCTGCCCCCGCGACCTAGACCTGGATAAGCGGAGGAAGACAACGACGACAACAAGGTCGTACGTTCATGCTGACGGTCACCTTTCTGCCTTTTTACACTTAAAGCTGTTATAGCCAATCTGCAGAGCAAGCACAGTCATGGAACACTCACCCCCCTCAGGTATCATCCCTAGGCCACGCCCCCTGACACCAGAACCCCACACTGCCAGATGAAACAAGACGGCGCTAAACACCAGTCGCTGTTTTCTAGCTCCAAACACCTTCTGTTGTCCACGACTTCAGATGGTGATTTTCTTTTTGGGACTCTGGTAGTTTGTCCTAAATCTGAAGTGGTAGCAGCCAGCTGTTTCTCCTCCTCTGATGTTACTGAGCGGAGAACCTCTCACACCAGTGGTGTTCTGCTGCTGAATACGTGACTGTGTGATGACTGGAGGACCCAGGGTGGTGCGGCGGTTCAGTGAGACCAACAACCGGATGGTCCGATGGTTGGGTTTTGTTTAAATAAGTTTTCCAAATGTGCTTTAGATGTAAAAATAGCTTATTTTTTAGGGAATAATATGATTTATTATTGATAAAACCATCAGAACAGCCACCTATAAAAGTTTTACTACCTTTAGAAACAACCACCACATCGTATTAAACCAGTAACACACCATGGTGTTGGTGTTAATCCAGAGTGACGTTTTAACTATGGAGGATTTTGTCTTTGGCATCAGAACAAAGTTCATCTTTCAACAAACAAACAGCTGGTGTCAGGTGACTAACTCTGACACTGGAGATGATGTTATTTATACGTTGTTAGCGACCAGGTTAGCACGAGTCATGCTAGATCAGAGGAACAGGGATGTCCAAACGTTGAGGTGAGGGTCAAACTCATCAAGTCATCACATGACACAAAGTGTGACTTTTACGGTGTTTATTTTTTTCCCACTTTTATTTCTTGTTGGGTAATTTTATCAATCCAAGATTACCTTAGGGAAAGTTCAAAGCACAGGGGGTTATAGTAATCAATCAATCAATCAATCAATCAATCAATCAATCAATACCAATCATAATCAATCAATCAATCAATCAATACCAATACCAATCATAATCAATCAATCAATCAATCAATCCTTTATTAATCCCAGAGGGAAATTAAAGTTTCAGTACACACAATTCAGAGATCAGACATACATGGGCAAGACACATGACAAGAATTGGGGACTGTGGTCATTCGCAACCCTGAGTCGCGCTACCTTAATAGAGATAAGAGGGTTACATGAGGATTGGTTCAGGTGGAGGGAAAAAGGGCACTTCAGAGCTACCCTCCACCAGGAGGGCAGCTTTGCTCTGCAAAAAAACACCTCACAGATATGCAAGACTTCAGACACCATAACATAACATGAGACTCCAATAGGAAGGCGGGGGGGCTGGGATCCTGTTTCCCCCAGCGAGAGCAGCCGTCTACGGCGCTCAGCCACTGTACAGTCACAGGTGGGAGGGAGTTCTTGGGAGAAGCGAAGAGCACATTGACTCCTGCAGGTTGATGACCTCACCAGGCTGAAGTCCACCAATCTGAAGGTGGGGGGGGGGGGGGGGGGGGGGGTCAGGTTTTCACAGCATCTGTCTGCATTCCTTCGTGGGGTTTTTATTTGCTCGCCGCTCAAGGCTACCAGGGCGTCAGATTCAGATAACAAGACTTTGTTTGGGTCAGGCTGAGATCCTCTCTGCCTTCAGTCTTTAAACTGATCATTTCCAGTCCTTCAGTGACGCCAATTTTGGGTTTTAAACTTGTCCACACTGTCCGGTGACTCTCTCCGAGATGACATCCATTTTGCGCACTAGTACCGGTATCGCAGCTAGAACATTGTCCAGCTCACGATTCACCTCGAGTAACGTCCCAGTCTGAGAAGTCTCCACACGGACGGTGCCTTCTGCGGGTGCGGGTCACCCTCCAATCGCTCCCGTCTTCCCAAATTTCCAGAAAACCAGAAATCCTCCCACTCCAATCAGGAGAAATCCAGTGATCATCAGACCGAATATCCACACGTCTTCAATTAAGACTTTGCAAAGTGGAGAGGAAAAGATATACACCAGACAACGGGTCTCAGTTCACTCTTATCCGACTGACGTCCTCCGAAAGCATTTATTAAGCACACACACAAAGATTAACGCACACACATTTTGACATTCCTTAGACTCTCAGGTGGGAAGCTGTAAAAGGGAGTCTAAACTTTCTCCAGGTGCACTAAATCAACAAAGCAATCGCTAGACTTTCTCAGGGGAGTTTTACTGATAAAGGTCAGTGCCAAGGCAAGGTCATCCTCCTAAAACCTACTCCTCCCTGTAGGACCTGCTTGAGCCTGGTATCTATCAACAGAATGAAAAAGGATGAAGCTACATTTAAAAAGACACAAGATGTTTAACAGTCAAGACATTAATATTAGTTCAAGAATTTTAATATCAGTTTTTACCTAACATTTCTAACAACAGTTCCAAAACGAGCAAAAAAATGTAACATTAACTGTTTCTGTATAAATAAACTTCATATTAAAACCCTTCAGAATGAACGCACAACCGTAACCAACCAAAGATCACGTTTACATCAACAAATTATTTATTCTGTTAATTGTTTCCTAAACCCCCAAAGCCAGCGTCTCCTAGCCTGACCTGACACTGCCCTCTAGTGGGGGTCTGGTGTACAACCACCATCAGTTTTCTTTTTTGGTTCATTTTAGGGAGAACTGTCAGCTTTCTTCAGTGTCAGTTCCAAAAAGGCTTGTAGTCATGGCTTCTGTTCCTGGTGGCATTTTCAGTCACTTCTACAGATTCTCACTCCTTATGAGCTTCGTTTATAAAACTAAAACATAAAAGTCCAAAATTTGCTTAGAAGAAGAAACAGCCCCCCCCCCCCCCCCCCCCGGTAGTGGACCCCAAACCAGGGCTCTGGAGCCCCTGCTAAGTGACTCCAAGTGATTTTGACTGAGATGTGATGACTATTTATATTTAAAATGGCAGAAGGAAAGGATCATTGGTGCAATTCCCTCATCTAAACTCTGCTTCTGCAGCAGAAAGGCCGGAGCGTCTGTGTGAAGTCGGAATTTTTAGAAAAACAACAAATGATCATGAATGCACAGATCACATTATAGGGCAAATAAATATGCACAAAAAGCTAAAACCTGGTTTTGTATTTTTCTGCTGACATGTGGAGTTATTAAAGAGCAGAAGACAGTTTAAGCTGCATCTTTCGGTTTATTGGGTTGTAAGTGAAAGAGAAGACACGCAGGTTAGTGATCACAGGAGCACTCTGTTATTGAACATCTACTGTCTGATGAACGCCGTAGAAGCAGGAGCAGAGATGTTGATGCTGAAGGTATTTACACCTGGTGACGGAGAGGACACCAGTTGTCCTAATGTGTCTCCGTCCAACGCCCCCCCCCCCCCCCACACACACACACACACAAGCAGCAGGTCATCTGCAGTGAATCTAAAGCTTCTGCTTCCTGCATCAAACACAGTTACTAACATTCATACTTCAGAGCTTTATGGCAAAAACAACAAAACACTGAGTGGTTCAAATATATTTACAATCCAAGGATGATCAAATGTTCACCTGCAGAAACCAACGAACAAGAGTGAAAACAAGCATCCATTTAAGTCAACATTTACAGTAATCATCCAGATTTATCTGGACTGGGCTGATTCTGGAACATCAAACGCTAGGCCCAACCTTACCTGTGTGTGTGTGTGTGTGTGTGTGTGTGGGGGGGGGGGGGGTTGGGTCCCTTTAAACATCCAAAAATATCTTCATAAATATCTTCACAATCCTCTCAGAGCTCAGAAAATGGACAAAAGTGTCTAAGTACAAATAAACAGCATTGCGTAAAATACATTTTGATGTCTGGATGGATTTTAGTGGATTTCCTCTCGAGTTTTTAAGGCAAGAATAAAATATTTCACCAATTTTTTATGCAATTCATAAAAATATTTAGCAATAATTTAAAGAACATTCAAAACCGGGAATTCCACCTCAACAGCTATTCTCTCACCTGTTCCTTCAGCTTTTCCCTCAGCTGTTCCCTCAGCTGCTCCTTCAACTGTTCCCTTAGCTGTTGCTTCAGCTGTTTCCTCAGCTGTTCCTTCAGCTGTTCCCTCAACTGTTCACTCAGTTGTTCCCTCAGCTGTTCCTTCAGCTTTTCTCTCAGCTGTTCACTCAGTTGTTCCCTCAGCTGTTCCTTCAGCTTTTCTCTCAGCTGTTCACTCAGTTGTTCTCTCAGCTGTTCCTTCAGCTTTTCACTCAGCTGTTCCTTCAGCTTTTCACTCAGCTGTTCCTTCAGCTGTTCCTTCAGACACTTAAAACAAATGGTTTAAGAGAAAGAAATCATAACAATTATTTATAAATATATTTACAAAACAGCATGAAATGACGTCTCTCTCTCTCTCTCTCTCACACACACACACACACACACACAGAGCCTGGAATCATCAGATGAAGTGTGAAAAGTTTGGGAACTTTAATCTAATCTGGTTTAAATTCTGACAGAATGATTTTTAACACAAATATGCAAAATAAGAACCATTCATCTAGTGTCTCCTCCTGGGAAATAAAACGCAAACGAACAGCCATGTGAAGTTTTCTCTGCAGGAAGTGGAAGAACAGCAGCTGGAACTTGTTTAGCTTTCATTGCTCATCTAGTACCTGAAGGAGAAGCACATGAAGCTAAAATCTGCCGTAGCAGTGAAAGTGATCTGATCTTTGTAATGGGACAAATCAGGATCTCCACACAGATCTGAGATGAAAACAGCAGCTGAAAGTTTAACAAACTCGTCTCATTTTGTGAGAAAGATGGCCGCCGGACAGACCAGATGCTAGGGTTGCTAAGCTAATAGGACAGCGAGGCAGAAGTCTTTGGGTTTGTTCCACGTCTGGTCTTTTGGAGGTTTTCATGCACTTTCTGAATCGGATTGTTTGGACCTGCATGCTTCCAAGGAACAACCCTGAGCATTCTCTCAAGAACGGCTGAAAACTGATCTGGGTTTTTGTCCACTGGACAGAAGCGACCTGCAGAGTTCTGTCGTTTTGTCTTGTGGATAGTTGAGGTTTTTCAAGATAGTGGGAGGAGCTTTAGCTCAGAGCTGTGCGTGTCCAGCGGTGTCGCGGCTGTCCTCTGTGCCGCTGAGGGTGACGTAGACGATGGGAACCAAACCCTGCGTGGAACCCAAAGAGCAGAACAGCCAGTCGGCGTCGGCCTTCCTCACAACCTGCATGATGTCACCCTTGTTGAAGCTCAGCTGGCCCGGCTCGGTGGCGATGTGGTGGCACAACGCTCGGACCTCCCTGAGATGATGCAAAACAGGAAGAGAGGCTTAAAGGGACGTTATGGAAGTTTGACAGCCAAAACATGTATAGAAATAATAAATGTCTTCTTCATACATTCTCCTGCAATGCCCTGGTCCTGTAGAATGAGCCCTGGCATTTTTATTGTGATTGCCTGATTTTCTGTAAAATCACAGAAAAAGAGAGATGCTCGGGTCGAGCAGGCTGCTTCATGCGCGTTCACGCTCAGGCATCGCCCGTAGCATTTGCTATCCGTAGCTTTAGCAGCAGAGAGAGAGGCAGTGCCACTTTGTCGCTGTTCCTAACGCCTAGTGATGAACCTAGCTACATTTCTGAGGACCCTTAGCTACTTTCTTCTAGATATTTCCTGCAAATTAGCAACAAAATAGCCATTTTCACTCCAAACCGTTCTTTGGTTTGACGTTGTTTCAGCTGTCATCAAGGATATAAATGTTACAGATACTGTGAATGTTACTAGAGTGTAGCTCACCTTGTAAGATATCTGACTCAAACAGAAGATCTGGGTTTGATTCTGGATGTGAACATAGTTTATTTAGAGTTTCTTTTTTACATTAATGGTATATTTTTTTACAGTAAGATGCCCAAATTTTTATTTGAGTCTCGCCGAACGGCATTGAATTCACAGATAAAAAAGATGTGGGTTCAACTTTCATTTTGGAACAATTTTTCAAGCAAGGGAAGGGAATGATCTGAGCATGCAGGAGGACTGACCCATCTTAAACCTTTGTCGGCTGTGCTGAAGAGAAAGGTACAGAACCAAATTATTTAATTAATTAGCTGCACGTTCTCCTGTCCTCCGGGCCACTCACACACACACACACACACACACGCACGCACGCACACACACACACACGGGACTGTCTCAGCTGTTATTTTCTTTAAGGAGTGTGCACGTACAGCATGCGCGCCTCGTGCACGAGCCTACTATTGAAGCTGTCGTTACGCTTTTGGCCTGAGGGGGCAATGAAAATTCAAAAACCCCTTTAAGTTTCACTTTTGTTAATGAACTGTTAATGACTTTAATTACAAATATATCAAAATATTTGTAATTGATATTTATATATTTGTCCTTTTGTTCAGTTTTATTAATCTTATTTGTCGGTTTACTGTATTTATTTCTTTATAGACAAATAAATTAATTAATAAATGACATTTGAGTAAAATAATACATTTTTCATTTAGGATTATTAACAGGAGCCATAATAAGACATAAACGTCCTCAAGTGAAACATTTCATCTATTGATCTGTTTGTTTCGACTTCTAACATTTTATTTGTTTTGAAACTTCTGGGATTGATGTGAACAAAGACAGGAAACCACATGGTTACCATGGAGACTGTGGCATCGTTTCGGTTGGACGGTGTGCCGGCGGTGTGGCTGGGGCGTGAGTTTGAGGCTCCGCCTTCTTCCTCTCGACCGCTCCAACGGTCAGAGCTACGAAGTCCAGCACGGAGCTGTCCAATCCCAGCCAACCAGAGGGAGGTCTGAAAACGTCCAACAACGAGTCAGGTGAGTTTTACCTGCAGTCAGACCGTTTAAGCTAGCTGCTGCTAAAACAGCTGAAAATCCTTTTATGTGTTTACGCTTTCAGAAGACATTTTTGTGGACATCATTTTGGACGTCTCGCACTTGTAAGAGAGCATAAACGAGGACCCGTCCATGCTGAGGACATTAACTTTTAACGCCGGTTTCCCCACCTGGTCTTTTGGGTTCTTGCTCTCGGTTCGGTCGTGTCGGCCCTCACAGGAGAACCGGCGGTTGACCCGAACAGCCGGCTCCAGCGTAAGCTCTGTCCCCGAGACGGGCTGTCCTCCTGGGGTGAAGACTGGACTTGTGTCCCGGTGACCAGCAGCAGGCTTGTGTCTCTGTCCTGGTTAAGAAGCGACTCGGGGGGGCTGCCCATCCACGAAGGCCTCCCCCTGGATCCGCCAGAGCCCCTCTCCCCCTCGCGGCTGGACTCGGCACCTTCCACCACACCTTCTCTAGCGGGGGGACGCTGGTTCTGCCGTCTCTCTGAAGACTTCTTCCTTTTCTCCGTCTTAACGAACTTTGATCCTTGGGTGGACGGGTCGATGTAGACCTGAGACGACTGCATGAGCTGGTACCACCAGCCAGCCTGCCTGTCCTCCTGCTGGCGTCCCTCGTCTGGGGGACCTTTGTCCTTTCTTCTGTCTCGCTCCTTTACGTCGGCTCCGTGACTTTCCTGCCCAACACCTTTCATCCTCAGCCCGTCCATCCCTCTCTCCTTCCAGAGATGGTCGGCCTCCGCTCTCGGCCACGTTCCCTCCCGCCTAAGCCCCGCCCTCTCCTTCTTCATCTCCGAGCTGGAGTCTCTGACTATCTCGCTGACGGTGGCGCTCCATCCTCTCATCAGCTGGAAGGTGGAGCAGCTGGACTGCTCAGCGCTCTGGCCCGCAGAACACAGCTGCTCCTTGCGACGCAAATGCTCCTCCCCTTTCTGGAGCAGGTGCGGCTCAAACAGCAGGTCCAGGTGGAAGGGGAGGAGCGACAGTGGCTGGAGCAGGAGGAGGAGCTCGTCAAACAGAGACTTACACGCTCCCTGGGCTAGCGGGAGGATCCCCGTGGGGCTGTAGTGGGCCGCCACGATGTCTGCAAAACAAAACAAGTGAAGAAAACCTCTCCGTGGCGCTTGAACACCTGGGAGGATAAATCATGGGCATACCTTCATGTGTGGACAGGTGACTGAACCAGAAATCCAAGGATCGTAAACTGAAATCAAAGAAAAACATTCAAGACAAAAACGAGTCGAGTTTAAACTACGCTCCGGCTGGGGCTGCTCGATTATGGCGAAAATGATAATCCCGATTATTGAGATCTCGATTATTTTTTAAATTAATGCGGATTTAATTTATTTACTCTGTCAAGCAGGGCACCGTCAGGACCACAATAAATAAGATCATCACAAACACAACTCTCCTAGCATAAAAAGACCCAAAGAGTTTAGGCTCCACTCACTTAAGGCTTCCACACAGACCCAAATACCCAAACAACATGGTGCTTACACAGCATTTATAACATGGAACAAATAAAAACATGTAAACATTTTAGTGAAGATCCCAGAATGTAGCTTAATAATGAAGTCCTCTCCAGCAGCGCTGCAGGAGTGTCGCTCAGAGAGATGAACTATCAGCTAGCTCTTTAGCTGCAGGTCCCATCAGCTAACCCCGATCCTTCCCTAATGTCCAGAAGGATGGTCCGGAGCGCTGGCCGCGTGTCCTAAGACCTGTAGGGAATGTCTACGGCGTTATCCAGAGTGATTAAGGTTACCAGAAACGTTTCTAGGCTGTTCACTAGGTGCTTCTAGGATTTACTAAGTCAAGAAGGGGGTCTGAAAAGCTGTTGGAAATAGCAACAAAGAAGTTGGCAACGCTGTGGGAGGAGCGCTTGATTTGTAACCTGAAGCAGCGCAAGAGGAAGGAGCAAATCATCGGCTTGTTTTTTTTTAACAAGTGTTCAAAACTCAGATCGTAATTGGGGTTACAAATAAAATTGGATTAATTGAGCAGCCCTAGCTCAGGCGGGTGGAGAACGAGGCCGGGGGCCGACTCACTTCAGAAGGCCGAAGATGAAGGCGTTCAGCCTCATGGCGTGACTCGTGAGTTCCGAGAACTGGCTCACCTTGGAGAGGAGGCTGTGGAGGACACGAGTGGACGGACCTGGTGGGGGTGGGGGTGTTAGAAGACCTCTCTGTATAAATCAGCCACACAGAATCATCGGTTCTGCCCTCACCCAGCTGTGTGGAGGCCTCCACCACGCTCCACGGCTGACAGCGGCGCTGTCCGATGATCAGGTCCAACACGTAGGCCTTCAGGCCGTCCTGCAGCACAGCGCCCAGGGCCGGACACAGATACTTCAGGATGAGGTGGCCCACGTTGGGACTGACCCAGCTGTTCCCCAGTTTAGCCTGACGGGATAAAAACCTGGCTCCTTATCTGCTGGAAAACGTCGCGTAGGCGTGTTCGGACGTGTAAACCACTAACCTTCACATCTGGGTCTCTACTGGTGCCAAAGTGGGCCACGATCAGGTCCACGGCCGTGTTCACAGCTTTCACCAAACCTGATCACATCAGGGGGAAGACGTTGGACGACTCGGAGTAAAACATAAACCGTGTTAGCTCCGCCGTTCCTCACCTCTTTTCTGAAGCAGGTCGACGGAGATTTGGGACTGGGAGAAAGAGCAGCAGCTGGAGGAGGAGGAGGTGGAAGCATCTGGCGAGAGGCAGAACTCCTCTGGAGGCTTCTCCGTCAGGGAGAAGTAATCGGACAGGAAGTCGCTGTAGCTCTGCTGCGGCTTGGATGGAGGAGCAGCTGTTTGACACAAACGTAAGTCAGACCAGAGCCAAATCCATCTGGACATATCGAGTCTACAACTACAACCAGGAGCACCATTGGGCCGGACGTGGCCGGACTGAGCTGCGGGGAAATCAAAGACGTTGCGTCGGGCAGGTTGAGGCCCCCCCACCCTTTTGAGCTCCACGTTACCAGCAGCGGACCCGGATCGGCTCCCGGAGATCCTCTCCACGCCCAGAGGGTTTCGGCGGCGGTACTCTCTCCACTTCAGAGCCTGGGGGGAGAGGTGATGGGCTGGAGGGAGAGTAGAGAACAGAAGAGGTAAGGGTTAGGCTTTCCTTTGGTTTCAGACTGCATCTAAAATACGGGAGGGGTCAAATCTGACCAAGGAGAGGAAATCGGTCCAGAGACAAAGATTTAACATGAAACGCTCCGAGCTTTCACTGATTACTACGATGAAGGTAATAAAATCACCATTCTGGGTTCTGGATCCCGGTCCGTTGCTTCGGTCCGTTTGTTTTCCTGAATCCAGACGAGCCAGCGGACTCAGACCGTCACCGTGGAAACACGGTCCGCGTACGGCTGGCAGCACCAGAGGCATCACCCCGTTCCTCACCCCCAGAGATGGAGACGGAGTCGTTGAGGGGAATGCTGCTGATCCTTCTCCCTGAGCCCCTCCAGGTGGAGTCTGCAGCAAGGTGAGGCTGTGGGGGGGGCGAGGACTGGGGCTGCAGGTGGAGCACGTCCCGGAGCTGGGGGCACCCTGGAGGCGAACCGGGAAGTAGCTCCCTACGGGTGAGGGCCGCACCAACTCCAGAGGAGGAGCCGCGTCTCCGACACCACCCGGGGAGCTGCGCTTGTCTTCAGCTGCATCTTCACCATCTTCCCCGATGGGATCACCAGAACCAGAACCAGAACCTGAGCGCAAACCAGAGTGAGCCTGCATCCCAGAGGTGAAGCCCGTGGGCAGGGGCAGCAGAGGTTTGGGCTGGGGGGGCTTGGATGTAAACTGGTGGTGAAAGGTGAAGGGCTGGATAGGGAGGGTGGTGGGGCGCTGGTCCTTACTGTAGCGGACCACTGCGGGGGGGCAGTCGGAGGAACTCCAGAGGCCACCTGGACAGGTAGAGAGAGCAGGACAGGGTTAGGGTTAGCTAAAGCTGAAGCTTCATAAAGGTGGAAACGCCCAGTCAGAAAGCTCTTATCACACACACACACACACACACACACACACACACACACACACACACACACACACACACACACACACACACACACACACACACACACACACACACACACACACACACACACACACACACACACACACACACCAAGAAGAAGCTCCTTTCCTCACAACCTCCGTGTGTTTTTGTGTTGCTGGATCTGGTCGGTGTGCTGCATGACGAAGCAGTGTGTGTGTGTGTGTGTGTGTGTGTGTGTGTGTGTGTGTGTGTGTGTGTGTGTGTGTGTGTGTGTGTGTGTGTGTGTGTGATGTCAGCAGTGTTGCGCAAGCTGTGTGTCACCCTAATGCCAGCCCACCACCTGATCTGACTGCAGTGGCATGTCTCAGCCATGAGGGGCGACATCGAGCTGCTGTCTAACCACGGGGTGGGGGAGTGCTACACACCCAGCTCTCAGGAGGGTGGAGGAGAGAAATCCTCCCATCCTTCTCCCCGTTCAGCATCACAGTTCTGGTGTTCTCATGTGAATCCAGCAGGAAGCTGACGCGGTTTCCTTTTCCAGCTCCAAGCTTCATACGGAATCTCTTTGGGCATGTCTCAATCAATCAATCAATCAATCAAACTTTATTTGTAAAGCACTGTTCATCCATCCAGCAGGTTAAAATCACCCCATATAACCCATAATCCCACAAATCATTTCCTAAGGAACACGCACACACACACACACAAAACTCTGCCTGCCTCACACGTGTCTGTGTGTGTGTGTGTGTGTGTGTGTGTGTGTGTGTGTGTGTGTGTGTGTGTGTGTGTGTGTGTGTGTGTGTGTGTGTGTGTGTGTGTGTGAGAAACAGGGCAACAAATGGTTTTATGAATTATGACAATTTTGGATTTTCATGAACTTTGACACAAGACAGCTGTGATGTCATCACCAGCGGGCCTTTGCTACAAGCCTCAACTCACCTCCTGCGTCTGCTTTGCCACCCCTCGCCTCCTCCAGGTGTCGCTCCATGCTGCCCTGACTGTAACACCTGGTGAAAGGTGCAGGTGACACGGTCGGACTGACCGACCCCACCCGCTTCTCCGGAATGGGGGAGAAATCCACGGAGGAGTGCGAGTGGCTGGAGTGACAAGAGGAGAAAGGGTCCGCGGCTTCCTTCATCGAGGATGACCCCCCCAAACCCCCGTTTCTGCGTTTGCTCCTGGCGATTTCGGCGAATGAGGTGACTCTGGGAGGAGGAGGCACAGGAGGAGCCAGGGAGGCGCTCTCATTCAGCCGGACAGGGCAGCTCAGCATGCGCTCCAGGGAGCCGAGTCGTGGAGGAGGAGGCTTGTCCAGGTTGCGATCATAACTGCGAGAGCGAAGGCGGTTTCCAGAAGGAGCGGCACCTCCGATGACACTCCGGCCAGCGATGGGGGGAGAAATGTTGATGTACACTTGGCCTTCGATCACATCATGGGCAGCTTCACCTCCTCCTGCTTCCTGGTGATTGTTTGTCTCCTCCTTGTTCTTTTCTTCCACACCTTCATCCTCCTCCTCCTCCTCTGGATCCCGCTGAAAGAACAAACCAACAACATCGGAATTATCTAACACATATTTGGCTTTTGTGTCCTTGATTTCTAACAAACCAGAGAAGTGTGGACCCTGATACACCTACCTGAAAGGACTCCTCATCTCCATTCTCCTCCTCCTCCATCCCATCCTCATCACCCCGCTGCCTGAACAGGAAGTATTCGCTGGGCTGCGAGGGGGAGGGGCTACCTTTGCTGGGCTCCTCAGAGCAGCTGTTGACTGAGGAGCCCGCAGGACTCGGGGACGACTGGGACGAAAGGTCACAGGTCACCAGCTTGTAGTAGTTCTGAGTGGCCACAACCAGGCGTGCCTGACTCTGCAGACAGGAAGTGAGGTCGCCAGACGACCCAGCACGAGGAGGCAGGTAGGAGTTACAGTTGGCATCGAGGTCGACAGGTCCTTGGTGCTCCGCAGAGCAGGAACAGTGAGAGGTAGTGGACAGGTGCGGTTCACGGATGAACGGGAAAGCGTTGGAAGGTTGTTGCTGCGAGAAGGGTGGCTCAGTTGGGGAGGTATGGAGGTCCAGGTAGAAAGCCCCTCCAGTTGAGTCCTGGTGGTTTCCTGGTAGATCAGACACAGAGGAGGTGCAGGAGTGGTCGGTAGAGACGAGTCCAGATGTCTGCGGCCTCTCAGGGACGCCGTTGTTCATCTTGTTGTAAATGGCGCTGAAGTTGACGAGGACGCCATCAGAGCTGTTGCAGGAGGAGTCGCTGCCGTAACCCTGCTGGAGCTCTGAGAAGGTCTCGGAGAAGGCTTCTGGGAGCTGCTGAGGGTAGTTCTGGGAAAGAGCACAACAGGAGCAGTGGTGAGCAGAGGAGCTGGAAGAGTAGGAGCCGGTCTTACTGCTTCCACCACATCTCATCAGATGATCCTCATCTTCTTCATCGTCGTCACCCCAGTCCTGCTCTCCACAATCCATGGACATGTTGGAGCCGCTGCTTCCATGGCGGCGCTGGCTGTCCAGTCCTAGGATGTCCAGGTCCTCCAGGTGGTTGGACAGGTCGGAGGCCGCTCCTCTCAGAGACTCCCGGCTGCTTCCTCCACCCGAGCTGTGCAGCAGAAACGGCTCTGAAGCAAACCCGAGGCCGTGCAGATGAAACGGAACCATGGCATCATCCAGAGCGGAGTTTGTGTCGCTGTGGAGGTGAAAAGACGAGTCTTCCAGGTAACCGTTCAGGTTATCACCATCATCTTCATCTTCATCATCATTGTCGTCCGCGTTCAGCAGAAACGGGTTACGCCGACGAGGATTCCTGCTCCTCGGTTTGGCCCTCGGTAACGTGTGCGCTGTTGGAAGCTGGTCCTCTGAGATGCTCGATGTGAATGACGAATCGTCACTTGCTGTGCTCCCCCCCTTCCCCCCATCTCTATTCTCCCGTCCTCCATCGTGGGAGGACCAGGAGCTGCTGGAGGTCTGGATCAGGCTGCTGTAGAGCAGAGCCTCCCTCTGGAGGACGTCTCTCTCTGGCAGCGATGTGGTGCGACTCAGACCCAGGCTCTCTGGCGGGCTGAACGGGTTGCTTCTCTTTAACGAGCTCCCACAGCTCCCCTGCCGCCCCACTGAAACCTGACAGTGCACCAGGGGGATGTGATGCACTATTAGGGTCTCACCGGACAGTTTAGGCGGGCTGTCCATGGTCCCAGAGGGGATGGTGGGGGGTGAATCTGAAACGGCAGGTCGAGGCGCTTTGTGGGTGACGCAGGAGACGAGCAGCAGCTTTCACGCGGCTGGTCCCGGTTCTGCAGGGCTGCCGGGGACTGGGAAGGAAAGATCAGGGAAGTCGACACCGAGGTCCGAGTGGTACATCTGGAAAAAACAACAAAACACAACAACTTTGAGTTATTTAGGCGATCCGGTGGAAGTGTTGTCTACTCTGGTACACACAAGGCCCGTCGGTGGTTCTGCAGCCAGAAGAAGACCAACACTGAAAATCACCGCATGTACATCGCCGGGGAAACCCTGATAGTCAGTCTCCTTGGTCTGGGCGGTGAGTCAGCATCACATGACCCGGGAACAGCTGGTTCTTAAACAGAGGTATGATCTCATTCATGTGTCACACCCTAAATATCACAATCCATCCCCTCTCTCCAACATGAAGACGTAATAAATCCCACGGCTGCGTTTTCATCCTTCCAACGAAGGCCAGATACAGAAGTCCAGCTGAGCGCTCCTTCCAGACCGTCTGGAATGATCTTCCTTTATCCCTACGTAGGACTGACAGTCTGGACACTAGGGCTGGGCGATATGGCCCAGAATCAATATCACGACATATTGAGGATTTCACCTTGATGATGATAAATGGATAACTACAGGTGTGCAGAAACAAAAGTTGTCCACTAGATGGAGCTGTCGCAGGTACTAAGCTGAGTCACATTTTATGCGGCACAGCTTCTTAAAGGGACATGAACGCTGTCAACCTACACACATCTTTTTATTTTTCATAGGAACGATTATCACGATAAGAGTCAGAGATTTCCAGAACGATTCGATTTATCACCCAGCCCTACTGGACACCTTAAAACCAGCAGAAGACCCTTTTATTTAAAGCCGCTTTGACATAAATCTTTAGTTTTCTTATTTTTAACTCAAGGTTCTAATCATCTTTCATCCATTTTATGCTATTTTATAGTTTTATGACTTCTGATTTTTTATTTATTTCTGTTTTAACATCATCATGAATTTGCGCTGGGCCTATGTGAAGCCCTAAGTGATTCTGTCTGAGTGCTTTAGAAATAAAATGTACTTACTTCAAACAAAAGCACTTCGTTGTGACGTCGCTTTTCAGTTCGGATTCATTTAAGCTGTGAAAAGAAAAGGAAGACGACAGGATTGTTGATTCTGAGATGTAACTTGATGTAGTGAAGCTGCAACATGACAACAATAACCACAGACAGACAATCGCTGTTTAGCTCATTTTGCATTTAAATCAAAGTTAAAGTCATCCTCACACACACACACACACACACACACACACACACACACACACACACACACACACACACACACACACACACACACACACACACACACTGGTGAAATGACATCTCCACATCTGACCCATCCCCGTGGGGAGTGGTGAGCTGCAGCGGTGACCGCCCTTGGGAACCATTTGGCGGTTTCTCCCCCCAATCCAACCCCCTAAAGCTGAGTGTCAAGCAGGGAGGCGTTGGGTCCCATTTCTTTGGTACGACCCGACCGGGATTCGAACCCCGATCTCCCAGTCCCGTGGCAGACGCTCTACCGCTAGGCCACTGAGAAGGCGAGCTAACATTTAGACACGAGCCACTAACAATTAAAAAGCCTAAAAGAGGCAGGTTGAGTCCACCTGTTCTGCTGAGAGTTCCTCTCATACGGACGCACTGTTGCAGGCATTAAGAACATTAGCTTTAGCATTAGCTAAGAGGCAAAGGTGAAACCAAAATAGGTTTAAGAGATTAGCCGCAGGCTCAGAAGACGTGACTGTGTGATGACTGTTAGGAGGAACTCTACCCGAGTGTTAACTCATCTAAACATCTTCCTGTAGAGAGAGGATAAAATATGACAAACGCTGGTGAAGTGTCATTCTTTGTGTTTCTACTGCTCGTCTATAGGCGTGAAAGGAAATGTAATAAAATGTGACAATAGTTTGTTTTACATTAAAAGGCCTACTAGGCAACTTTTTCATATTTCATAACCAGTTTCTTGGGGTGAGGAGGACCATCTCCCTGGTGGCTTTGATGCGAGTCCTGCCACCGTTACACAGCTCAGGGAGGAAACGACCTATTTATAAAGTGTTGAAAAGAAGGGAAGCATCACAGGAACAAAGCATAGAGGCTGAACTTCCAGTAATAACTGAGTCTGGGAGGAGAAAACGAGGCGCACCCAGACCAGGAAATGACCAAACCATACATCCAGGGGAGAGCGATGATGGAAGGTGTGTGTGTGTGTGTGTGTGTCAAGCACTATAGATGGTTTTCTGTGTGGCGGTATGTGTTTATGATGTATATTAATGATTGTTTAAGGTGTTGTTGAGGTTTTGTGCATGCATGTGTATCTGCTAGTGTTGAAGGTGTTTTAGAGAACAATAGGT